>NW_027617291.1:7500-128859 GCF_964187855.1 Myxine glutinosa | reverse complement strand
GGGGTGAGAGAGAGAGATGGAAAGGGAAAAGGGGTGAGGGAACGATGGAAAGGGAAAAGGGGTGAGAGAAAGATGGAAAGGGAAAAGGGGTGAGAGAGAGATGGAAAGGGAAAAGGGGTGAGAGAAAGATGGAAAGGGAAAAGGGGCGAGGGAACGATGGAAAGGGAAAAGGGGTGAGAGAAAGATGGAAAGGGAAAAGGGGTGAGAGAGAGATGGAAAGGGAAAAGGGGTGAGGGAAAGATGGAAAGGGAAATGGGGTGAGGCACAGATGGAAAGGGAAAAGGGGTGAGGGAAAGATGGAAAGGGAAAAGGGGTGAGGGAAAGATGGAAATGGAAAAGGGGTGAGAAAGATGGAAAGGGAAAAGGGGTGAGAAAGATGGAAAGGGAAAAGGGGTGAGGGAAAGATGGAAAGGGAAAAGAGGGAGAGGAAGAGGAAAAGACAAAGGGGGAGGGGAGGGAGTTGGAAGGGAGATGGAAAGAGAAAAGGGGGAGAGGGAGAGGGAAAGAGAAAAGGGGAAGGGGAGGGAGATGAAAAGATAAAGGGGGAGGGGAGGGAGATGAAAAGATAAAGGGGGAGGGGAGGGAGAGGGAAAGAGAAAAGGGGAAGGGGAGGGAGATGGAAAGAGAAAGAGGAGGTAGATGGAAAGAGAAAGAGGAAGGGTAGAGGGAGATGGTAAGGGAAAGAGGGGGGAGGGTGAAGAAAAGCAAAATGGGGGAAGAGGGAGATGGAAAGAGAAAAGGGAGGGGGGAGGGAGATGGAAAGCGAAAAGGGAGGGGGGAGGGAGATGGAAAGAGAAAAGGGAGGGGGGAGGGAGATGGAAAGAGAAAAGGGAGGGGGGAGGGATATGGAAAGAGAAAAGGGCGGGGGGAGGGAGATGGAAAGAGAAAAGGGAGGGGGGAGGGAGATGGAAAGAGAAAAGGGAGGGGGGAGGGAGACGGAAAGAGAAAAGGGGGGAGAGGAAGATGGAAAGAGAAGAAAAAAAAGGGGTGGGAGGGAGATGGAAAGGGAAAAGGGAGGGGGGAGGGGGAGGGAGATAGAAAGAGAAAAGGGGGGAGAGGAAGATGGAAAGATTTTTAAAAAGGGGTGGGAGGGAGATGGAGAGAGAAAAGGGAGGGGGGAGGGAGATGGAAAGAGAAAAAAAAGGGGTGGGAGGGAGATGGAAAGAGAAAAAAAAGGGTGGGAGGGAGATGGAAATGGAAAAGGGGGGGGGGGAGAGGGAGATGGAAAGGGAAAAGGGGGATAGAGAGAGATGGAAAGGGAAAAGGGGTGAGGGAAAGATGGAAAGGGAAAAGGGGTGAGAGAAAGATGGAAAGGGAAAAGGGGTGAGGGAAAGATGGAAAGGGAAAAGGGGTGAGGGAAAGATGGAAAGGGAAAAGGGGTGAGAGAAAGATGGAAAGGGAAAAGGGGTGAGGGAAAGATGGAAAGGGAAAAGGGGTGAGAGAAAGATGGAAAGGGAAAAGGGGTGAGGGAAAGATGGAAATGGAAAAGGGGTGAGAGAAAGATGGAAAGGGAAAAGGGGTTAGGGAAAGATGGAAAAGGAAAAGGGGGAGAGGAAGAGGAAAATACAAAGGGGGAGGGGAGGGAGTTGGAAGGGAGATGGAAAGAGAAAAGGGGGAGAGGGAGAGGGAAAGAGAAAAGGGGGAGAGGGAGAGGGAAAGAGAAAAGGGGGAGGGGAGGGAGATGGAAAGATAAAAGGGGAAGGGGAGGGAGATGGAAAGAGAAAGAGGAGGTAGATGGAAAGAGAAAGAGGAGGTAGATGGAAAGAGAAAGAGGAGGGGTAGAGGGAGATGGTAAGGGAAAGAGGGGGGAGGGTGAAGGAAAGCAAAATGGGGGAGAGGGAGATGGAAAGAGAAAAGGGAGGGGGGAGGGAGATGGAAAGAGAAAAGGGAGGGGGGAGGAAGATGGAAAGAGAAAAGGGAGGGGGGAGGGAGATGGAAAGAGAAAAGGGAGGGGGGAGGGAGATGGAAAGAGAAAAGGGGGGAGAGGAAGATAGAAAGGGAAAAGGGGTGAGGGAAAGACAGAAAGGGAAAAGGGGTGAGGGAAAGATGGAAAGGGAAAAGGGGTGAGGGAAAGATGGAAAGGGAAAAGAGGTGAGGGAAAGATGGAAAGGGAAAAGGGGTGAGGGAAAGACAGAAAGGGAAAAGGGGTGAGGGAAAGATGGAAATGGAAAAGAGGTGAGGGAAAGACGGAAAGGGAAAAGGGGTGAGGGAAAGACAGAAAGGGAAAAGCGGTGAGGGAAAGACAGAAAGGGAAAAGGGGTGAGGGAAAGATGGAAAGGGAAAAGGGGTGAGGGAAAGATGGAAAGGGAAAAGGGGTGAGGGAAAGATGGAAAGGGAAAAGGGGTGAGAGAAAGATGGAAAGGGAAAAGAGGTGAGGGAAAGATGGAAAGGGAAAAGGGGTGAGGGAAAGACAGAAAGGGAAAAGGGGTGAGGGAAAGATGGAAAGGGAAAAGGGGTGAGGGAAAGATGGAAAGGGAAAAGGGGTGAGGGAAAGATGGAAAGGGAAAAGGGGTGAGAGAAAGATGGAAAGGGAAAAGAGGTGAGGGAAAGATGGAAAGGGAAAAGGGGTGAGGGAAAGACAGAAAGGGAAAAGGGGTGAGGGAAAGATGGAAAGGGAAAAGGGGTGAAAGAAAGATGGAAAGGGAAAAGGGGTGAGGGAAAGATGGAAATGGAAAAGAGGTGAGGGAAAGACGGAAAGGGAAAAGGGGTGAGGGAAAGACAGAAAGGGAAAAGCGGTGAGGGAAAGACAGAAAGGGAAAAGGGGTGAGGGAAAGATCGAAAGGGAAAAGGGGTGAGGGAAAGATCGAAAGGGAAAAGGGGTGAGGGAAAGATGGAAAGGGAAAAGGGGTGAGAGAGAGATGGAAAGGGAAAAGGGGTGAGGGAAAGATGGAAAGGGAAAAGGGGTGAGGGAAAGATGGAAAGGGAAAAGAGGTGAGGGAAAGATGGAAAGGGAAAAGGGGTGAGGGAAAGACGGAAAGGGAAAAGGGGTGAGGGAAAGACAGAAAGGGAAAAGCGGTGAGGGAAAGACAGAAAGGCAAAAGGGGTGAGGGAAAGATGGAAAGGGAAAAGGGGTGAGGGAAAGATGGAAAGGGAAAAGGGGTGAGGGGTGAGGGAAAGATGGAAAGGGAAAAGGGGTGAGAGAGAGATGGAAAGGGAAAAGGGGTGAGGGAAAGATGGAAAGGGAAAAGGGGTGAGGGAAAGATGGAAAGGGAAAAGGGGTGAGAGAAAGATGGAAAGGGAAAAGGGGTGAGAGAAAGATGGAAAGGGAAAAGGGGTGAGAGAAAGATGGAAAGGGAAAAGGGGTGAGGGAAAGATGGAAATGGAAAAGGGGTGAGAGAAAGATGGAAAGGGAAAAGGGGTGAGGGAAAGATGGAAATGGAAAAGGGGTGAGAGAAAGATGGAAAGGGAAAAGGGGTGAGGGAAAGATGGAAAAGGAAAAGGGGTGAGGGAAAGATGGAAATGAAAAAGGGGTGAGGGAAAGATGGAAATGGAAAAGGGGTGAGGGACAGATGGAAATGGAAAAAGGGTGAGGGAAAGATGGAAAGGGAAAAGGGGTGAGGGAAAGATGGAAAGGGAAAAGGGGTGAGAGAAAGATGGAAAGGGAAAAGGGGTGAGAGAAAGATGGAAAGGGAAAAGGGGTAAGGGAGAGATGGAAAGGGAAAAGGGGTGAGGGAAAGATGGAAATGGAAAAGGGGTGAGAGAGAGATGGAAAGGGAAAAGCGATGAGGGAAAGATGGAAAGGGAAAAGGGGTGAGAGAAAGATGGAAAGGGAAAAGGGGTGAGGGACAGATGGAAAGGGAAAAGGGGTGAGGGAAAGATGGAAAGGGAAAAGGGGTGAGGGAAAGATGGAAATGGAAAAGGGGTGAGAGAAAGATTGAAAGGGAAAAGGGGTGAGGGAAAGATTGAAAGGGAAAAGGGGTGAGGGAAAGATGGAAATGGAAAAGGGGTGAGAGAAAGATTGAAAGGGAAAAGGGGTGAGGGAAAGATGGAAATGGAAAAGGGGTGAGAGAAAGATGGAAAGGGAAAAGGGGTGAGGGAAAGATGGAAATGGAAAAGGGGTGAGGGAAAGATGGAAATGGAAAAGGGGTGAGAGAAAGATTGAAAGGGAAAAGGGGTGAGGGAAAGATGGAAATGGAAAAGGGGTGAGAGAAAGATGGAAAGGGAAAAGGGGTGAGGGAAAGATGGAAATGGAAAAGGGGTGAGAGAGAGATGGAAAGGGAAAAGCGATGAGGGAAAGATGGAAAGGGAAAAGGGGTGAGAGAAAGATGGAAAGGGAAAAGGGGTGAGGGAAAGATGGAAATGGAAAAGGGGTGAGAGAGAGATGGAAAGGGAAAAGCGATGAGGGAAAGATGGAAAGGGAAAAGGGGTGAGAGAAAGATGGAAAGGGAAAAGGGGTGAGGGACAGATGGAAAGGGAAAAGGGGTGAGGGAAAGATGGAAAGGGAAAAGGGGTGAGGGAAAGATGGAAATGGAAAAGGGGTGAGAGAAAGATGGAAAGGGAAAAGGGGTGAGGGAAAGATGGAAATGGAAAAGGGGTGAGAGAAAGATGGAAAGGGAAAAGGGGTGAGGGAAAGATGGAAATGGAAAAGGGGTGAGAGAAAGATGGAAAGCGAAAAGGGGTGAGGGAAAGATGGAAAAGGAAAAGGGGGAGAGGAAGAGGAAAAGACAAAGGGGGAGGGGTGGGAGTTGGAAGGGAGATGGAAAGAGAAAAGGGGGAGAGGGAGAGGGAAAGAGAAAAGGGTGAGGGGGAGATGGAAAGATAAAAGGGTGAGGGGAGGGAGATGGAAAGATAAAAGGGGAAGGGGAGGGAGATGGAAAGAGAAAGAGGAGGTAGATGGAAAGAGAAAGAGGAGGGGTAGAGGGAGATGGTAAGGGAAAGAGGGGGGAGGGTGAAGGAAAGCAAAATGGGGGAGAGGGAGATGGAAAGAGAAAAGGGAGGGGGGAGGAAGATGGAAAGAGAAAAGGGAGGGGGGAGGGAGATGGAAAGAGAAAAGGGAGGGGGGAGGGAGATGGAAAGAGAAAAGGGGGGAGAGGAAGATGGAAAGGGAAAAGGGGTGAGAGAGAGATGGAAAGGGAAAAGGGGTGAGAGAGGGATGGAAAGGGAAAAGGGGTGAGGGAACGATGGAAAGGGAAAAGGGGTGAGGGAACGATGGAAAGGGAAAAGGGGTGAGGGAACGATGGAAAGGGAAAAGGGGTGAGAGAAAGATGGAAAGGGAAAAGGGGTGAGAGAGAGAGATGGAAAGGGAAAAGGGGTGAGGGAACGATGGAAAGGGAAAAGGGGTGAGAGAAAGATGGAAAGGGAAAAGGGGTGAGAGAGAGATGGAAAGGGAAAAGGGGTGAGAGAAAGATGGAAAGGGAAAAGGGGCGAGGGAACGATGGAAAGGGAAAAGGGGTGAGAGAAAGATGGAAAGGGAAAAGGGGTGAGAGAGAGATGGAAAGGGAAAAGGGGTGAGGGAAAGATGGAAAGGGAAATGGGGTGAGGCACAGATGGAAAGGGAAAAGGGGTGAGGGAAAGATGGAAAGGGAAAAGGGGTGAGGGAAAGATGGAAATGGAAAAGGGGTGAGAAAGATGGAAAGGGAAAAGGGGTGAGAAAGATGGAAAGGGAAAAGGGGTGAGGGAAAGATGGAAAGGGAAAAGAGGGAGAGGAAGAGGAAAAGACAAAGGGGGAGGGGAGGGAGTTGGAAGGGAGATGGAAAGAGAAAAGGGGGAGAGGGAGAGGGAAAGAGAAAAGGGGAAGGGGAGGGAGATGAAAAGATAAAGGGGGAGGGGAGGGAGATGAAAAGATAAAGGGGGAGGGGAGGGAGAGGGAAAGAGAAAAGGGGAAGGGGAGGGAGATGGAAAGAGAAAGAGGAGGTAGATGGAAAGAGAAAGAGGAAGGGTAGAGGGAGATGGTAAGGGAAAGAGGGGGGAGGGTGAAGAAAAGCAAAATGGGGGAAGAGGGAGATGGAAAGAGAAAAGGGAGGGGGGAGGGAGATGGAAAGCGAAAAGGGAGGGGGGAGGGAGATGGAAAGAGAAAAGGGAGGGGGGAGGGAGATGGAAAGAGAAAAGGGAGGGGGGAGGGATATGGAAAGAGAAAAGGGCGGGGGGAGGGAGATGGAAAGAGAAAAGGGAGGGGGGAGGGAGATGGAAAGAGAAAAGGGAGGGGGGAGGGAGACGGAAAGAGAAAAGGGGGGAGAGGAAGATGGAAAGAGAAGAAAAAAAAGGGGTGGGAGGGAGATGGAAAGGGAAAAGGGAGGGGGGAGGGGGAGGGAGATAGAAAGAGAAAAGGGGGGAGAGGAAGATGGAAAGATTTTTAAAAAGGGGTGGGAGGGAGATGGAGAGAGAAAAGGGAGGGGGGAGGGAGATGGAAAGAGAAAAAAAAGGGGTGGGAGGGAGATGGAAAGAGAAAAAAAAGGGTGGGAGGGAGATGGAAATGGAAAAGGGGGGGGGGGGAGAGGGAGATGGAAAGGGAAAAGGGGGATAGAGAGAGATGGAAAGGGAAAAGGGGTGAGGGAAAGATGGAAAGGGAAAAGGGGTGAGAGAAAGATGGAAAGGGAAAAGGGGTGAGGGAAAGATGGAAAGGGAAAAGGGGTGAGGGAAAGATGGAAAGGGAAAAGGGGTGAGAGAAAGATGGAAAGGGAAAAGGGGTGAGGGAAAGATGGAAAGGGAAAAGGGGTGAGAGAAAGATGGAAAGGGAAAAGGGGTGAGGGAAAGATGGAAATGGAAAAGGGGTGAGAGAAAGATGGAAAGGGAAAAGGGGTTAGGGAAAGATGGAAAAGGAAAAGGGGGAGAGGAAGAGGAAAATACAAAGGGGGAGGGGAGGGAGTTGGAAGGGAGATGGAAAGAGAAAAGGGGGAGAGGGAGAGGGAAAGAGAAAAGGGGGAGAGGGAGAGGGAAAGAGAAAAGGGGGAGGGGAGGGAGATGGAAAGATAAAAGGGGAAGGGGAGGGAGATGGAAAGAGAAAGAGGAGGTAGATGGAAAGAGAAAGAGGAGGTAGATGGAAAGAGAAAGAGGAGGGGTAGAGGGAGATGGTAAGGGAAAGAGGGGGGAGGGTGAAGGAAAGCAAAATGGGGGAGAGGGAGATGGAAAGAGAAAAGGGAGGGGGGAGGGAGATGGAAAGAGAAAAGGGAGGGGGGAGGAAGATGGAAAGAGAAAAGGGAGGGGGGAGGGAGATGGAAAGAGAAAAGGGAGGGGGGAGGGAGATGGAAAGAGAAAAGGGGGGAGAGGAAGATAGAAAGGGAAAAGGGGTGAGAGAGATGGAAAGGGAAAAGGGGTGAGAGAGAAATGGAAAGGGAAAAGGGGTGAGGGAAAGATGGAAAGGGAAAAGAGGTGAGAGAAAGATGGAAAGGGAAAAGGGGTGAGAGAAAGATGGAAAGGGAAAAGGGGTGAGAGAGATGGAAAGGGAAAAGGGGTAAGGGAAAGATGGAAAGGGAAAAGGGGTGAGGGAAATACAGAAAGGGAAAAGGGGTGAGGGAAAGATGGAAAGGGAAAAGGGGTGAGAGAAGATGGAAAGGGAAAAGGGGTGAGGGAAAGATGGAAAGGGAAAAGGGGTGAGGGAAAGATGGAAAGGGAAAAGGGGTGAGAGAAAGATGGAAAGGGAAAAGGGGTGAGGGAAAGATGGAAATGGAAAAGAGGTGAGGGAAAGATGGAAAGGGAAAAGGGGTGAGAGAAAGATGGAAAGGGAAAAGGGGTGAGAGAAAGATGGAAAGGGAAAAGGGGTGAGGGAAAGATGGAAAGGGAAAAGGGGTGAGGGAAAGATGGAAAGGGAAAAGGGGTGAGAGAAAGATGGAAAGGGAAAAGGGGTGAGGGAAAGATGGAAAGGGAAAAGAGGTGAGGGAAAGACAGAAAGGGAAAAGGGGTGAGGGAAAGATGGAAAGGGAAAAGGGGTGAGAGAAAGATGGAAAGGGAAAAGGGGTGAGGGAAAGATGGAAATGGAAAAGAGGTGAGGGAAAGACGGAAAGGGAAAAGGGGTGAGGGAAAGACAGAAAGGGAAAAGCGGTGAGGGAAAGACAGAAAGGGAAAAGGGGTGAGGGAAAGATGGAAAGGGAAAAGGGGTGAGGGAAAGATGGAAAGGGAAAAGGGGTGAGGGAAAGATGGAAAGGGAAAAGGGGTGAGAGAAAGATGGAAAGGGAAAAGAGGTGAGGGAAAGATGGAAAGGGAAAAGGGGTGAGGGAAAGACAGAAAGGGAAAAGGGGTGAGGGAAAGATGGAAAGGGAAAAGGGGTGAGGGAAAGATGGAAAGGGAAAAGGGGTGAGGGAAAGATGGAAAGGGAAAAGGGGTGAGAGAAAGATGGAAAGGGAAAAGAGGTGAGGGAAAGATGGAAAGGGAAAAGGGGTGAGGGAAAGACAGAAAGGGAAAAGGGGTGAGGGAAAGATGGAAAGGGAAAAGGGGTGAAAGAAAGATGGAAAGGGAAAAGGGGTGAGGGAAAGATGGAAATGGAAAAGAGGTGAGGGAAAGACGGAAAGGGAAAAGGGGTGAGGGAAAGACAGAAAGGGAAAAGCGGTGAGGGAAAGACAGAAAGGGAAAAGGGGTGAGGGAAAGATCGAAAGGGAAAAGGGGTGAGGGAAAGATCGAAAGGGAAAAGGGGTGAGGGAAAGATGGAAAGGGAAAAGGGGTGAGAGAGAGATGGAAAGGGAAAAGGGGTGAGGGAAAGATGGAAAGGGAAAAGGGGTGAGGGAAAGATGGAAAGGGAAAAGAGGTGAGGGAAAGATGGAAAGGGAAAAGGGGTGAGGGAAAGACGGAAAGGGAAAAGGGGTGAGGGAAAGACAGAAAGGGAAAAGCGGTGAGGGAAAGACAGAAAGGCAAAAGGGGTGAGGGAAAGATGGAAAGGGAAAAGGGGTGAGGGAAAGATGGAAAGGGAAAAGGGGTGAGGGGTGAGGGAAAGATGGAAAGGGAAAAGGGGTGAGAGAGAGATGGAAAGGGAAAAGGGGTGAGGGAAAGATGGAAAGGGAAAAGGGGTGAGGGAAAGATGGAAGGGAAAAGGGGTGAGAGAAAGATGGAAAGGGAAAAGGTGAGAGAAAGATGGAAAGGGAAAAGGGGTGAGAGAAAGATGGAAAGGGAAAAGGGGTGAGGGAAAGATGGAAATGGAAAAGGGGTGAGAGAAAGATGGAAAGGGAAAAGGGGTGAGGGAAAGATGGAAATGGAAAAGGGGTGAGAGAAAGATGGAAAGGGAAAAGGGGTGAGGGAAAGATGGAAAAGGAAAAGGGGTGAGGGAAAGATGGAAATGAAAAAGGGGTGAGGGAAAGATGGAAATGGAAAAGGGGTGAGGGACAGATGGAAATGGAAAAGGGTGAGGGAAAGATGGAAAGGGAAAAGGGGTGAGGGAAAGATGGAAAGGGAAAAGGGGTGAGAGAAAGATGGAAAGGGAAAAGGGGTGAGAGAAAGATGGAAATGGAAAAGGGGTGAGAGAGAGATGGAAAGGGAAAAGCGATGAGGAAAGATGGAAGGGAAAAGGGGTGAGAGAAGATGGAAAGGGAAAAGGGGTGAGGGACAGATGGAAAGGGAAAAGGGGTGAGGGAAAGATGGAAAGGGAAAAGGGGTGAGGGAAAGATGGAAAGGGAAAAGGGGTGAGGAAAGATGGAAATGGAAAAGGGGTGAGAGAGAGATGGAAAGGGAAAAGCGATGAGGGAAAGATGGAAAGGGAAAAGGGGTGAGAGAAAGATGGAAAGGGAAAGGGGTGAGGGACAGATGGAAAGGGAAAAGGGGTGAGGGAAAGATGGAAAGGGAAAAGGGGTGAGGGAAAGATGGAAATGGAAAAGGGGTGAGAGAAAGATTGAAAGGGAAAAGGGGTGAGGGAAAGATTGAAAGGGAAAAGGGGTGAGGGAAAGATGGAAATGGAAAGGGGTGAGAGAAAGATTGAAAGGGAAAAGGGGTGAGGAAAGATGGAAATGGAAAAGGGGTGAGAGAAAGATGGAAAGGGAAAAGGGGTGAGAGAAAGATGGAAAGGAAAAGGGGTAAGGGAGAGATGGAAAGGGAAAAGGGGTGAGGGAAAGATGGAAATGGAAAAGGGTGTGAGAGAGAGATGGAAAGGGAAAAGCGATGAGGGAAGATGGAAAGGGAAAAGGGGTGAGAGAAAGATGAAAGGAAAAGGGGTGAGAGAAAGATGGAAAGGGAAAAGGGGTGAGGGAAAGATGGAAAGGGAAAAGGGTGAGAGAAAGATGGAAAGGGAAAAGGGGTGAGGGAGAGATGGAAAGGAAAAGGGGTGAGGGAAAGATGGAAATGGAAAAGGGGTGAGAGAGAGATGGAAAGGGAAAAGCGATGAGGAAAGATGGAAGGGAAAAGGGGTGAGAGAAAGATGGAAAGGGAAAAGGGGTAAGGGAGAGATGGAAAGGGAAAGGGGTGAGGGAAAGATGGAAATGGAAAAGGGGTGAGAGAGAGATGGAAAGGGAAAAGCGATGAGGGAAAGATGGAAAGGGAAAAGGGGTGAGAGAAAGATGGAAAGGGAAAGGGGTGAGGAGAGATGGAAGGGAAAGGGGTGAGGGAAAGATGGAAATGGAAAAGGGGTGAGTGAGAGATGGAAGGGTAAAGCGATGAGGGAAAGTGGAAAGGGAAAAGGGGTGAGAGAAGATGAAAGGAAAGGGGTGAGGGACAGATGGAAAGGGAAAAGGGGTGAGGAAAGATGGAAAGGGAAAAGGGGTGAGGAAAGATGGAAATGGAAAAGGGGTGAGAGAAAGATTGAAAGGGAAAAGGGGTGAGGGAAAGATGAAGGGAAAAGGGGTGAGGGAAAGATGGAATGGAAAAGGGGTGAGAGAAAGATTGAAAGGGAAAAGGGGTGAGGGAAGATGGAAATGGAAAAGGGGTGAGAGAAAGATGGAAAGGGAAAAGGGGTGAGGGAAAGATGGAAATGGAAAGGGGTGAGGGAAAGATGGAATGGAAAAGGGGTGAGAGAAAGATTGAAAGGGAAAGGGGTGAGGGAAAGATGGAAATGGAAAAGGGGTGAGAGAAAGATGGAAAGGGAAAAGGGGTGAGGGAAAGATGGAAATGGAAAAGGGTGAGAGAGAGATGGAAAGGAAAAGCGATGAGGGAAAGATGAAAGGGAAAAGGGGTGAGAGAAAGATGGAAAGGGAAAAGGGGTGAGGGAAAGATGGAAATGGAAAAGGGGTGAGAGAGAGATGGAAAGGGAAAAGCGATGAGGGAAAGATGGAAAGGAAAAGGGGTGAGAGAAAGATGGAAAGGGAAAAGGGGTGAGGGACAGATGGAAAGGGAAAAGGGGTGAGGGAAAGATGGAAAGGGAAAAGGGGTGAGGGAAAGATGAATGGAAAAGGGGTGAGAGAAAGATGGAAAGGGAAAAGGGGTGAGGGAAAGATGGAAATGGAAAAGGGGTGAGAGAAAGATGGAAAGGAAAAGGGGTGAGGGAAAGATGGAAATGGAAAAGGGGTGAGAGAAAGATGGAAAGGGAAAAGGGGTGAGGGACAGATGGAAAGGGAAAAGGGGTGAGGGAAAGATGGAAAGGAAAAGGGGTGAGGGAAAGATGGAAAGGAAAAGGGGTGAGAGAAAGATGGAAGGGAAAAGGGTGAGGGACAGATGGAAAGGGAAAAGGGGTGAGGGAAGATGGAAAGGGAAAAGGGGTGAGGGAAAGATGGAAAGGAAAGGGGTGAGGAAAGATGGAAAGGGAAAAGGGGTGAGAGAAAGATGGAAAGGGAAAAGGGGTGAGGGAAAGATGGAAAAGGGGTGAGAGAAAGATGGAAAGGGAAAAGGGGTGAGGGAAAGATGGAAATGGAAAAGGGGTGAGAGAAAGATGGAAAGGGAAAAGGGGTGAGGGACAGATGGAAAGGGAAAAGGGGTGAGGGACAGATGGAAAGGGAAAAGGGGTGAGGGAAAGATGGAAAGGGAAAAGGGGTGAGAGAAAGATGGAAAGGGAAAAGGGGTGAGAGAAAGATGGAAAGGGAAAAGGGGTGAGAGAGAGATGGAAAGGGAAAAGGGGTGAGGGAAAGATGGAAAGGGAAAAGGGGTGAGAGAAAGATGGAAAGGGAAAAGGGGTGAGAGAGAGATGGAAAGGGAAAAGGGGTGAGGGAAAGATGGAAAGGGAAAAGGGGTGAGGGAAAGATAGAAAGGGAAAAGGGGGTGAGGGAATGATGGAAGGGAAAAGGGGTGAGAGAAAGATGGAAAGGGAAAGGGGTGTGAGTGGTTGGGGAATGGGGTGTGTGTGTGGTTTGGGTTTTGGGGGTGGGTTTGTGGTTTGGGTTTTGGGGGTGTGTTTGTGGGTTTGGGTTTTGGGGGTGTGTGATGGAATGGGAAAAGGGGTGAGGGAAAGATGGGTTGGGAATTGGGGTGTGGGTTTGATGGAAGGGAAAAGGGGGTGAGGGGTGAGGGAAGATAGAAAGGGAAAAGGGGTGAGGGAATGTTGGAAGGGAAAGGGGTGAGAAGATGGAAAGGGAAAAGGGGTGTGAGAAGTTGGAAGTGAAAGGGGGAGAGGGAGAGGGAAAGAGAAAAGGGGGAGGGGAGGGAGATGGAAAGATAAAGAGGAGGTAGATGGAAAGAGAAAGAGGAGGGGTAGAGGGAGATGGTAAGGGAAAGAGGGGGGAGGGTGAAGGAAGCAAATGGGGGAGTGGGAGATGGAAAGAGAAAAGGGAGGGGGGAGGGGGGAGGGAGATGGAAAGAGAAAAGGGAGGGGGGAGGAAGATGGAAAGAGAAAAGGGAGGGGGGAGGGAGATGGAAGAGAAAAGGGGGAGAGGGAGAGGGAAGAGAAAGGGGAAGGGGAGGGAGATGGAAAGAGAAAGAGGAGGTAGATGGAAACAGAAAGAGGAGGGGGTAGAGGGAGATGCTAAGGGAAAGAGGGGGGAGGATGAAGAAAAGCAAAATGGGGGAAGAGGGAGATGGAAAGAGAAAAGGGAGGGGGGAGGGAGATGGAAAGCAAAAAGGGAGGGGGGAGGGAGATGGAAAGAGAAAAGGGAGCAGGGAGGGAGATGGAAAGAGAAAAGGGAGGGGGGAGGGAGACGGAAAGAGAAAAGGGAGGGGGGAGGGAGATGGAAAGAGAAAAGGGAGGGGGGAGGGAGATGGAAAGAGAAAAGGGAGGGGGGAGGGAGATGGAAAGAGAAAAGGGAGGGGGGAGGGAGATGGAAAGAGAAAAGGGAGGGGGGAGGGTGAAGAAAAGCAAAATGGGGGAAGAGGGAGATGGAAAGAGAAAAGGGAGGGGGGAGGGGGGAGGGAGATGGAAAGAGAAAAGGGAGGGGGGAGGGAGATGGAAAGAGAAAAGGGAGGGGGGAGGGAGATGTAAAGAGAAAAGGGAGGGTGGAGGGGGGAGGAGATGGAAAGAGAAAAGGGAGGGGGGAGGGTGAAGAAAAGCAAAATGGGGGAAGAGGGAGATGGAAAGAGAAAAGGGAGGGGGGAGGGAGATGGAAAGAGAAAAGGGAGGGGGGAGGGAGATGGAAAGAGAAAAGGGAGGGGGGAGGGAGATGGAAAGAGAAAAGGGAGGGGGGAGGGAGATGGAAGAGAAAAGGGAGGGGGGAGGGGGGAGGGGGGAGGAAGATGGAAAGAGAAAAAAAAAGGGGTGGGAGGGAGATGGAAAGGGAAAAGGGAGGGGGGAGGGGGTGGGGGGAGGGGGGAGGGGGGAGGGGGGAGGGGGAGGGAGATGGAAAGAGAAAAGGGGGGAGAGGAAGATGGAAAGAGAAAAAAAAGGGGTGGGAGGGAGATGGAAAGAGAAAAAAAAGGGTGGGAGGGAGTGGAAAGGGAAAGAGGTGGGGGTAGAGGAGATGGAAAGGGAAAATGGGGGGAGAGGGAGATGGAAAGGGAAAGGGGGGGGGGGAGAGGGAGATGGAAAGGGAAAGGGGGGGGAGAGGGAGATGGAAAGGGAAAATGGGGGAGAGGGAGATGGAAAGGGAAAGGGGGGGGAGAGGGAGATGGAAAGGGAAAAGGGGGATAGAGGGAGATGGAAAGAGAAAAAAAGGGGTGGGAGGGAGATGGAAAGGGAAAGAGGAGGGGATGTGGTTTGGGTTTGGGTTTTGGGGGGTAGAGGGAGATGGAAAGGGAAAGGGGGGAAGAGGGAGACGGAAAGGGAATGGGGGATCGAGGGAGATGGAAAGGGAAATGGGGGATAGAGGGAGATGGAAAGGGAAATGGGGGATAGAGGGAGACAGAAAGGGAAAAGGGGGGGGGAGAGGGAGCCGGAAAGGGAAATGGGGGATAGAGGGAGATGGAAAGGGAAATGGGGGATAGAGGGGGATGGAAAGGGAAAAGGGGGTTAGAGGGAGACGGAAAGGGAAATGGGGGATAGAGGGAGACGGAAAGGGAAATGGGGGGTAGAGGGAGACGGAAAGGGAAATGGGGGATAGAGGGAGACGGAAAACGAAAAGGGGGATAGAGGGAGATGTAAAGGGAAAAGGGGATAGAGGGAGACGGAAAGGGAAATGGGGGGAGAGGGAGATGGAAAGGGAAATGGGGGTTGGGTGAGGAAGGAAAATAATGGAAGGTAGAGCAGAGGGGAACAAGCGTTACGCCTCGATCTCCCGTCGGTGAAGTGATGTGAGTTGACAAAGTGGAAGACGCAGAAAACATGGAAGAGTCGATAATATTTGCGAGTGGGTGTGAGACACACCAACACACCAGGTGAGAAGTTCGTAGTTCGTTTTTTTTTTTCCAGATAATCCACTCACAAGGTTCAGACATTTGTGGTGGCGGCCATATTGGATTTTGACGTGGCGACCCAATTTTCAATGGCGTTCTTCCACATGCCGAGATACACCACTGAACTATAACACTACGTGGAACGGACAGTCTGCGAACACACACACAAAAGGCCCATAGGCAGTGAGTTTTACATGAAGCCACGGGATCGCAATGCATTATGGGATTTAGTCACGCAAAAAGCGTATTGCTTTTGTATCGCTGTGATTGAACGACGTACACATCTTGCAAGATTTATATAGAGATTTCTTTCATAATTGCACATTTGTTCTTAGTTGTTTCACTTCGGTGACATGATACTAGAGTAAAACAGAATGCCATCCTGTTCTGCAATCAACTGCACGAATCGAGATGTTCGTGAAAATCGCGAGAAAGGGTTGACATTTCACAGGTAAGGAAACGCCAATTTTTTTCCATTTTTTTCCCTTGTCACCCTTTTGTCACTTACATGTAATCACTTTTTTTTTCAGGTTTCCACGATGCAACCCAGATCGGTTGAGGCAATGGCTGATAAACATGCGGAGGGACAGATGGATGCCAACAGCCAGGTCTGTGCTATGCTCCAAGCACTTCACAGCACAAAGCTTCCACACGTTTGGACTGCGTGTAAAGCTCCGTGATTCTGCTGTGCCAACAATATTTGACCTCCCTCGTCATCTCCAAAAGGTATGTTGTATTCACATCTGTACATTTAAATCCAAGTTGCTCTGAGTGTACACTGTTCTATTATTAATAATTATATCAAACTTAGACTAAGAAATACAGGTAGAGTACATTGTGACATGTACAGTATATATGTCACATGTGATTCCATCTTTGATATTGTGTGTCTTGATCAGGTTTTGAGGTACTAAGACAATCCTTCACATCAGAAATAATTGATGCAATTGGTGAGGTGTAAAACAAAATTAAATTTCATAATGAATTTTAGTAACACTTTGGAATAAAGCCATTGTTTAAGGGATGACAATTTTCACCAAAAGAGGCACCTGTCATTAGACGGCTGCAATAAAATAGTTTTAAAGAATTTATCTTTATATCTGATGACATTGTCTATTTGATTGTCTTAGTCTCTTAGACAACTAATGTATTGAAAGAGATCACATTTTGGGAACATTTATGTTACCTGCTAATGCACACTGGCAGAAATTCTGATTTTGTTTGTGTGCACACAAATGGGCAACCAATGTAAGACCTTCTGGTACTTTGTGATTAAAATACTAATTTATGAAATTTACTAGTTCCTATAGTGATTACAGCAATTTTAATTATTAGCTTCTGCAATGTACATCACTGTTTGCATGGAATTACCCTTTGAAATTTTGTTTTTTGTTTTTTGTTTCAGAAAGTGAACAACCGGAAATGCCCAGCAGTCCGCATTTCTACACCACCTTTAAGGGAACCAGATCTTCATTCTTGCCCATTGCCACAGCAAAATGCCCCTGTTGACCCGCTGGCTGAGCACAATTATGCTACAATGGACTCTCCGAGGAAATTGAAGCACAAGTTAGATAAGTCCATAGAGAGACTGGAAATATGTCAAAAGAAAATGAAAGTAGTGCATCAACGAACACGCCGTTTTAAGCGGAAGGTAGAGACCCTGAGAGGTGTCATCAATGAGCTACGGAATGAAAACCTGATTTCCACCAATTGCGCGGACTTGCTTGATGGCACCATTGATGGCATACCTAAAGATTTGATGACAAGAATCGTTGAATGCAAAAAGGGAAAGGGATCATCTGCTTATCCTGAGGAGCTGAAGTCCTTTGCACTCACACTACAATTCTACTCGGCAAAGGCTTATGAATATGTCAGAAAAACTTTTGACTTGAGCATACCCCACCCACGCCAACTTCGGAGATGGTACAGTAGGATTGATGGTGATCCAGGTTTCACGAAACAGGCATTCTCCTCACTAGCAGGAAAAGTGACCAGAAACAGAGAAACTGGAAAGGAGACTATCATCGCCTTGATGTTGGACGAGATGTCTATTCACAAGCATGTGGAATTTGCTGAAGGCAAATATCATGGCTATGTAGATGTTGGAAATGGTGCAACAGATGATGCCACCCCATTAGCTAAAGATGCCCTTGTTCTCATGGCAGTCTCAGTGAATGAATCTTGGAAAATACCATTAGCATATTTCCTCATAGATGGAATGACGGGAGCAGAAAGGGCAAATTTGGTTCTGGAATGTCTGTTGCGACTGAATAACATTGGTGTACGTGCTGTGTCATTAACGTGCGATGGGCCATCCTGCCATATTGCAATGATGAAGGTACTAGGAGCAAACGTGAACATCAATGGAATGGATCCTTCATTTCCACACCCAGCTGACCCTTCCGTGCGCGTATATGTGATACTTGACGTCTGCCATATGCTGAAACTACTTCGCAATTCATTTGCAGATGGTGGGATTTTTAGAACGCAGGATGGTCAAAGTGTGAAATGGACATACATTGAAGAGCTTCACAAACTTCAAGGATCTGAAGGACTCCGACTTGGGAACAAGGTAAAAAATGCCCACATTCAGTGGAGAACGCAGAAAATGAAAGTGAACCTGGCAGCACAAATATTCAGTGCCAGTGTTGCTGATGCTCTGCAATATTGCGAAGAAAAACTTCAACTTCCACAATTCCAGGGCTGCAGTGCAACTATAGAGTTTCTTCGGCATGTTGATTCAGCCTTCGATGCTTTAAACAGCAGAAATCCGTTTGGAAGGGGGCTGAAAGCACCATTGAAAGGGGACAACCATGCATCCATTCAACAACGATTGCATGATGCTGAAGTCTTCCTTCTCGGTCTCAAAGATGGATCTGGTAGGAAAATGTGTGAAGGACCAAGAAAGACTGGTTTTGTTGGCTTCGTTGTTAGCATCAGAAGCATTTTAAACATGTATCAAGAACTTGTCGCACCAACCGATGCCCCACTCAAATACCTACTAACGTATAAATTCTCTCAGGATCACATTGAATTGTTCTTTTCCGCCCTCAGAGCACGTGGAGGATTCAACAACAACCCCACTGCAAGACAGTTCAAAGCTGCATACAAACGCCTGTTGATGAGACATCACATAAAAAATGGCACTGGGAACTGTATTCTTCGTGATGACACAGCCATTCTTCACACTGAGAGCGTCAATGATGTCACAACTATGAACATTACTCGAAAGTATGATCTCATTCCCAGACAACCCAGCAAGACAGATCATGACTACAGTGACATGCCACATATTGAGCCCTTATCAGAATATAAGGATGCGGCTGTCAACTACATCAGTGGATACATTGTGAAATCTCTTAGGCTGCATATGGACTGTATGGAATGTGCCAATGCAATGTCATCTTCTGATGGCAATGCTCATGACTTTGTCACCATGAAAGATCGCGGGAGGCTGCAGAGGCCATCAGCTAGCGTAGTATCTGTATGTAGAGAAACAGAGAAATGTTTCCAGCGACTTCTAAGAATAACTCAAGGAAAGCTTCCTCAAGGCCGTGGAGTGACATCTGCTATCTCTTCCTCAGTTCTGGAGAACACAAGCCACATGAACTTATTTCCTCAGTTGCACCGTCACCAGTTTGATACTACAATTGACAACAACCACATTCACAGCCTGATCAAGAAAATTGCATCACGGTATGGACAGATCAAGCTCTACCACTTAGGAAGGGTAAAAACAGATGCTGCTACCGGGCCCAAAGTAAGGAAGCTCCTAGCCAAAACAATTTTGTTTCGTCATCAGTAGACATGGACTTTATATTATGTAGAAAATGATAATAAATTGGATTTTTTTTTTTATTAGCATACAACATCCAGATATTTCAAAGACATGTATGATCTTAATGATAGTGAAAATTATTGTCACTGGTAATTTTTTTAATAGTATGAAGCTTTGACACTTGACTGTGTACAGTAATTTGCCTTGTTATTTGTATAACTACAGTTGAAAGTTCTTGCCTCACTCTCATCAGCTCATTTCTGAAATGCAACATATTTGTTACTGTATACACTGTACAGAAAATGTTCATGTACCTATCATGGACATTTATGCATGTTTACTCACTATTATATCTATGTATGTGTACATGTATGAAGTATATGATGCAATTTAAGCGCTTTGTTGTGCTACACTTCCTTTAATTTTTTTTGACATGTTTATTGTAATTTGCTTTGTGTGTGAATTATGGACAGTATGCCACAAAATTACCTAAACTCGACCTTGATAGCCATGTTTTGCCTTGTATTTTGTGCAAGTACAGTGTACATTACAGTATTAGTCATGTGTGTAACATTGATAATCATGGATTCAATATTTTTAGTACGTTCTTGCGATGAAAATAATGGCAAAATTTATCTTGGAAAACTTACACCTACCCACAAAGGCTATGGGGGCATTCATTTTTCTGGGTGCATACGATAGGGGGCGCCATACATGTCGGTGGCTTCAGCGGATCACGGGCACCGTCCGTTCCACGTAGTGTTATAGTTCAGTGAGATACACCCACACACCGGATTAGAATTCGGTCCTTCGCTTACTTTTGTAAAGATATTGCAGTGCATGCACGCACGGACGGAAGCACGCACGGAGGGTAAAACCACAGACCCCCTTTCGCTCCGCGGTGCGACGGGGGACAAAAATGTGAAATCAAAATGGAGGGAAGGAATGGAGGCAGCTTTGCAACAATGTAAAAGTTGGATATTTGACACACAAAGCCATTTTGACCATTGTAACAACACGACATTCATTAAATGTCCGCATCAGTTTACTTGTTTTATATTACTGGGTGTGGCGAGAGAACAAGAACACGGACACCGACTTCGGTTTCCTTTCATTTATGATCGGATATCCGGGGCTGTGACCCCATTAAGAGGAGTTTCGGTAAAGAGGTCCCCAAAGGGTAAAGGGTTTCCCAAAGGTCATGTCTGTAACACCGTGGTTCATATGAATTGCTTTAGTCTGATCGCGTTCGGTACAGAATGAATAAAGACAGGTGTCCGACCGCACTGACCGTAACGCACCTCCTCAGCGACCACACTGTCTGCAGGGCCGTCCCCGGGGGTTTTGGCGGGTCGAGCTCGTCTTTCCATCCCATGTGGCTAACCCTCTCTCGTTGACCACGGGTCCAATCTCACCGCACAGCTCCGGGCGCATTCACTCACGGCCATGTTAGTCTAGTAGGAAGACTAGGTCCCCCTGCACCCCCCGGAGATATACTTCTAATCAGTGTTTCTAGATTGGACAAAATGTGTAGAAAATGACTAGCTATGGCCCCAAGCTGTAAAAATGTCCCACATACCATTTTTATGCAAATTACTGCTGCCATTATCAAAAAAAGACTAGGTCCCCCTGCACCCCCCGGAGATATACTTCTAATCAGTGTTTCTAGATTGGAAAAAATGTGTAGAAAATGACTAGCTATGGCCCCAAGCTGAAAAAATGTCCCACATACCATTTTTATGCAAATTACTGCTGCCATTATCAAAAAAAGACTAGGTCCCCCTGCACCCCCCGGAGATATACTTCTAATCAGTGTTTCTAGATTGGAAAAAATGTGTAGAAAATGACTAGCTATGGCCCCAAGCTGAAAAAATGTCCCACATACCATTTTTATGCAAATTACTGCTGCCATTATCAAAAAAAGACTAGGTCCCCCTGCACCCCCCGGAGATATACTGAAACTGGCAGTGACTGGTGATTGAAATGCGGTGCCTTTTTGTGTTTCAGGTCGAGGTACGTGAACTCCCCACGATCTACAGCAACCAGGAAGAGACTGATACCAGGGTGGTTCTGTACCTCCATCATGCTGCTACCATCGGATACAAGAACGCTGTAGTCAGAACACCGGACACAGACATCCTCCTGATCCTGCTCCACCATGCCCACAACATCAAGCTGACGGTGTACCTGGATACAGGGTCAGGGAAGCATCGCCAACTTGTCAACGTCTCTGAGCTGGCAGAATCCCTGGGAGAGGACTACTGTGCCACTCTCCTGGGGTACTATGTGTTCAGCGGAGAAGACTGCACCAGTGCCTTCAAAGTGAAGGGAAAAGTCGGGCCCTTGAAAAAGCTGGAGAAGAATCCCAGGTTTCACAGGGCATTCGGTGAATTTCACAGGGTATTTAGAAAAATAAAACTTTGTGTTAACGTCTGTGTAGACGGACCTTAATATGAGTCTATTATTTCGTAAAACTGTGATTATTTTGTAAATAAAGCACTAATTAGCCTACTAGTATACCATAGACACATGTAATCATGTTATGAATAGTTCTATCATGATCTATGCCCTTCAAAACATGGGTCTAGACACCTTCATTTTTCAATTATCTGCAATATTGGCTGAGATATGTCAAAAATCGTTTTTTTGATAATGGCAGCAGTAATTTGCATAAAAATGGTATGTGGGACATTTTTTCAGCTTGGGGCCATAGCTAGTCATTTTCTACACATTTTTTCCAATCTAGAAACACTGATTAGAAGTATATCTCCGGGGGGTGCAGGGGGACCTAGTCTTTTTTTGATAATGGCAGCAGTAATTTGCATAAAAATGGTATGTGGGACATTTTTTCAGCTTGGGGCCATAGCTAGTCATTTTCTACACATTTTTTCCAATCTAGAAACACTGATTAGAAGTATATCTCCGGGGGGTGCAGGGGGACCTAGTCTTCCTACTAGACTATGTGTAATTGTAAAGCCGTTCCTCAGTCCTGTTCACGCCGTTTCACCATGTTCCGTTAAGTGGCCGTGGCCCCGCCCGGCGCCCTCCGCGACCCGCGTTAAGATATCAAGCCGCAACGCAGACCCCGCCTCCCATCTGTTTCGCGCACCTCTTACGTGCCATGGTGGAAGCATCGTCTCAGGAATCAAACTGTGTTCCAAAGACGCGGAATTTTCAAAGTGCAAACAGAAGAACGGAGTAAAGGTCAATGTGCCTCACATTTTGTGATATATTTCGGATCTCTCTCGCAACATTGTGGTGCTGGCAGCTTGGTGAATGGAGGGCGTTACGGAACGTCAGCAACCGGTGGACACATGACGCACTCACCGAATTGGAAAAGACGGCAGGAGCACAGCCATTCACAATACAGAGCGCGGTGACGTCACCTCTTCTCCATGTTGGTTGCCACAGGAAGCCTGTGGAGTATTCCATTCGCAATCAGCGTGTGGAGCGCTCAGGGCCGGATTCACCTTTGTGGGCCCCTATTTGGGGAACCATTGCAAAAACAAATCTTCATCTCCTGCAAGTACATATATATGAATGAGTTGTGTGTGCATGTGTACGGCGTACCTTTTGACATCTATTAATTTCGTACTATTAAAATGCCCTTTTAACCCTTGAGACTGCTGAGACCCCTGAGACCTTGGAAGACCCTTCAACACGAGACCCAAAAGACCCCAGATCGCCCAAAAGTCCCCGAGGAACCAAAACACCCAAATGGCCCAAAAGTCCTTGATGAACCAAAAGACCCAGAAGTCCCCGAGGACCGAAAAGTCCCCAAAACACCCAGATGACCCAAAACACCCAGAAGTCCCTGAAGACCAAAAAGACACAAAAAACCCATATGACCCAAAATAACCAGATGACCCAAAAGTCCCCAAGGACCCAAAAAGTCGATGACCAAAGAGTCCCCGAGGACCCAAAATTCCATGGGGACCAAAAAGACCCAGATGACCCAAATCTCTTCTGGCCTCTCCTAAATTTTTCCCGTTTTCACCCCTCAGCCCAATGGCCTAAGAGGTATTGTCGTCACGGGCGTCGACAGGGCGTCGTCAACTTTTGGTTTCCGTCAATTTCAAGGAGAACGGCTTGTCCGATTAAATCCATTTTTGCAGTGTGTGTTGGGGTTGAGTAGAGGAAGGTTCCTTTCGAAAATGGGCGCGCTGCGATTTTCAATTTGGCCGCCACGGCAGCCATCTTGAAATTGGTTTCCATCAATTTCGAGCAGAACGGCTTGTCCGATTAAATTCATTTTTGCAGAGCGTGTTGGAGTTGAGTCGAGGAAGGTTCCTTTCGAAAATGGGCCTGCTGCAATTATCAATATGGCCGCCACGGTAGCCATCTTGAAATTGGTTTCCGTCAATTTCGAGCAGAACGGCTTGTCCGATTAAATCCATGTTTGCAGTGTGTGTTGGGGTTGAGTAGAGGAAGGTGCCTTTCGAAAATGGGTGCGCTGCGATTTTCAATGTGGCCGCTACGGCAGCCATCTTGAAATTGGTTTCCGTCAATTTCGAGCAGAACGGCTTGTCCGATTTAATCCATTTTTGCAGGGTGTGTTGGGGTTGAGTTGAGGAAGGTTCATGGGTGCGCTGCGATTTTCAATATGGCCACCATGGTAGCCATCTTGAAATTGGTTTCCGTCAATTTCAAGCAGAACCAAACTTCGCAGTTGCTATTAGGAAACTAAACAGTTTAGATGGAGGATCTTGTTTAGGAGCAAAACCAAAGATGAAATTTCTCAAAGGAAAAGTAATATGCATTTTGTGTGCAATATAATTTTACCAATGAAACAAAGGAAATAATCGTACACAGTCTATGAATGCATGAACAAGTCTTCATTGGCTGTACAAAAGGGACAACAAACAGATACAGGAGAAAAATGTCAAATAAACGTGTTGGAGGAAACAATCCAGTGGGCCAAATGCCACTGGAGATCACCTGTTATTTTTTATATGGGCTCACTATACATGGCTTCTCAGATAGGTTCGGAGGGGGGTCCTTCGGGTAACAATCCTTTCCATCGGGTAACCCCATTTAACGAAGGATTTCCATGTAACAATTTATGGCACATCTTATAGATGCCCTTGCTGTCCATAGTCTGGAAAAGCTTTGTTGAACCCATTCAAAATGATTTGCCCCTGTTAGCGATGGGTCAATCATTTAGGCACTGTTGCCTCATTCAATTCATCTTCTGTACCTTGAGTCCAAGTTAGGACAAGTTGCCATCCCACCTGAATCATTTTCCTCAAAAATTTTTGCACTCACCCTATGGGACCAAATCCCTGTTCGGTCTGCGATTTCACTTTTAGATTTCCAACCATACCCCGAGTCATGTTGGAGATGCTGCAACTTCACAATGCCAGCTGCTATAAAGTGTTGGCAAAAATCTCGACTTGTTGGAATGTCGGGAAAGAGATGGTTACAAAACAAAGGCTCGTGTGCTCGCATTTTTGTGACATATGTGTCCGCCTGACGACTCACAGAAAGGCTCTGCCAGGTATTCAAGAGGCTTTGGTAAAAAGCAGGGAGGAGCGATATGTCGACATGTAGGAGGTTCATTTGAAAAAGTTCAAAATCGTACCCGAGCCTACCTGCTCGCTGTTGTACAAGGCGTGCATGGAGCTGGCCTGGCAGATGTTCCATGTAGAGGAGACGTTGAATGGACCGCAGCCGGAAGGCCATTCGGGGGGCTTTGATGTCGAAGAGGTTGTGGCCACCCTCAGCCGAGGGGCGACATATCACATCGACTCGTAGCCAGTGGTAGCCTCCCCAGAAGAAGTCCACCAGTTTGCCCTGAGGTGCTTTGAGCAGGGCCTCCGCGGGCAGCAAGCAGACGAACCTATGCCACAACAGCATGGTAAATAGGTTGTTGATCACGAGCACACGACCCTTGAAAGACAAATGAGGTAAAACCCTTTTACATCTGTTCAATCTTTCTCCCACTTGCTCAATTACCCTGTCCAAATTTTTTTGAGCATACTGTGGAGAATCAAGGAATATGCCCAAGTACTTAATTCCCTCACTTCCCCCAAACTAACTCTGCGGGGAGGGATGGGGGTGGCAGTGGTATAGGCTGAGGAAGGTTGCGATAAAGAGAGGGCATCCATAACGTCTTGCTTTTGTTTCAATTGATTTTTAAAGAGGAAGTAGAGTTAAACTTTGTTGGGCACTCAACAAGGATATCAATATTGTTACGGATTTGTCACTTCCGTCTTTGTGGTTTTCATCTACTTGAATCACTTTTAGTTTCAGGTACTCTTATTGTTACGGTTTCGGTGTGAAATGGAGATGACCGTCTTCAAAGGTAAAAATAGTGTTTCAGAAGAAAAACGAAATGGGTGAAGAAGAAACCGGAAGAAGAAGAAGAAGAGGCAGGCGATAGGATCGAGAGAGATCGGAGGAGAAAAGGCTTATCTGCTTCGTGGTGGCGAGCAGATCTGGTGGACATTGGTCGCGAGCGAATGTTGGTTTCCCCGGGAAAGGGATTCCCGTGACAGTGTCGTTATTGCTGTTGCAAATAAACCTGCGTGACGGGTTTTGGTTCCGAGAGTGAATCATCGTTGGAGAGCAAACTGACACCTCAATTGTTGGTGGGTCCGCCATTCCACTTCGCACCAGCCCTTCGCCCTGTTCCACGTGTGTGTAGTGGGTTTTCCCAGAGCGACCTCAGCATGGGAACCGCTGATTGTTCATGTCAGCTTCATTGTCGGGTGAATGGAAGGTGTGAGTTTCCACTCCCCTTTTGGGTGAACCATTACCGGACCGACTTCAGCCTGACCTCTCACCAAGCGGCTCTTCTGCAGCTTTGACTGTGGACCGACCTGGGTTCAGGTCTCAGTACGATCTTTTCGTGTGATCGCCAAGGCGGGGATCGACTTTGGCCTTGTGTCGTGACACCGTGACTTTGGGGAATGTTACAGTTCGCTCACGTTGGAGTACTGTGAGTTATTGATTCAGGAAATATTGGTGGTGCCATCATATGAATTGTATGGTTTATGATGTGCAAGTGAGAGTTTCCTTGTACTTGCGTTAAGTGTTATTATTGTGTGAGTTTGAATACAACAATTGGTTTTGTATCAATTGCTTGGTGTGGTTCTACCATTGGTCATTGGGACACACACATAATCGCACATCTTTCTGCCGTGACTCCTTTCAAGGCTCGGAGGTACACCGTGGCCAAAGTTTGGGGAGGAGCACGTAATAATATCATATTTATCTTTTACAAAGATGCAGACGTCATCCGCATAAGCAGATAGGGTTAGCGGCGGACTCATGGGAGAAAGTGCTTTTCCAGAAATCTTCTTTCTCAATAGATTGAGAAGGGGCTCTAAAGAAAGAGCAAACAATAAACCAGAGACTGGACTCCCTTGCCGTACCCCTCTCCGAACCTTAATGGGGGAAGCCAACACATTATTAATCAAAATTAAACTAAATATGTCTGGGTATAGCAAGGAAATGTAGGATCGAAAGTTTGCTCCGAGGCCGCATGCCTCGAATACATGATGCACAAACTTATGGTCAATATTGTCAAATGCCTTTTCAAGATCAAGCGACATCATTCCAAAATCTTTTTGCACACAGTTACCATCAATGACATCTCTGATTAAAGAAATATTATCATGGATGGATCTTCCAGGAACACAGTAACTCCGTTCTGGTAATACCAGATCACCAATAACCTTTTTTAATCGATTAGCCAGTACTTTGGAAAAAAGCTTGGAGTCCGTGCATAGCAGGGAGATCGGTCGCCAGTTCGCCATAAGTCGGGGATCTCCAGTTTTCGGGAGCAAGCATACTGCAGCTCTTCTTCGACTCAGCGGCATAATACCAGTCTGCACAGGAGCGTCCAAAACATTCAGCAACTCCGGGCCTAAAAGGTCCCAAAAAGTCAGAAAGAATTCGGGAGGTAGACCGTCGATACTTGGAGGTTTCCCAGAATCCATGGCAGCAAGAGCACAGGTTAGCTCAGGTTGGGTGATTGGTAAGTCTCGCTCCAACCGTTGAATCTCAGTTAGGGAGGGGAAGTGAGAGGTTAAATCCATCATTGTATCATTACAAACAGTCTGCTCTTTTTTTTCTTTTTCTTTTTTGTATACTGAATCGAGGCTCGTGAAAGAGCTAACATTTACTTCACAAACAAATCAACCAGACAAACAAAATATATAAAAAGAGGGAGCGGAAGACAAGATGGGGAGAGAAGGGGGAGCACACATTCACAACATTTGAGAGCAGGGAGATGTGTGGGAGGGAGAGGGCTCTGGGTGGGAGAAGTATAAAACACAAGGACACCAAGGACTTCCAGGACAGAAGTAGGTATTTCAAAAGTAGGTATTTCAATTGGGGTGAAATTAGCGGGGGTAGAAAAGATCAAGGTTTTGGATGGGGGAAGATAAGAGATGGTGGTGAACAGCTGTTTTAAAGACCTGGAGGGTGGAGTGGGATTGAAGAGAGTGAGGGAGTTTGTTCCAGAGGCGGGAGAAAAGAGGAATGAAGGAGTGTAGGTGAGCAGAGAGTCTTGATTTTGGCAGTTTAACCATAAGAGGGTTGCAGGCAGATCTTGTGCGACCTGTAGGAATATTTGCGGGACAGAGCCCAGAGAGAGCTGGGGGGGCAATGCCAGAGAGGAGCCGGTAGAAGACGGAAAGACCACCAACCTGCCTGCGGTGAGTGAGTGAGAGGCCCTTGGAGTTAACTTCATCGTGGGAGATTCCAATGATTCTGAACGCTTTGGTTTCAACAGCGTGAAGATGAGCTAGGTGTGAGGCAGGAGCACCAGCCCAGAGGGGAGAGCAGTATTCCATTGAGCTGTGGATGAAAGCCTTGTATGTGGTGAGGAGCTCAGGTGTGCCAAGGAAGGACTTCGAACGATGGAGGATGCCCAGTCGGCAACTGGCTTTGGAGGCCAGATTTGAAATGTGGTTTTCCCAGGAAAGATCATGGCAGATAGTGAGACCCAAAAGCTTGAGTGACAGAACTTCTTTGAGAGGCCTATTCAGAAAGTGGATGGGAGGGTTGTCCAGTCGGTCTTTTTCGGAGAGACATCGTAAGAGTGTGAGATTTGTCAGGATTGAAAGACATGTTCCACTTGTTTGCCCAGTCTGTGATTTTGTCCAGGTCTGCAGAGAGTGAGGAGGCTGCAGACTGCCGATCTGAGGGATGAAGAATGGAGCGACAGAGAGTAGAGTCATCAGCAAAGAGATAGAGAGGATTTTCAAGAGAGTCAGAGAGATCATTGATGAAGACCAGAAAAAGCACAGGGCCCAGAACACTGCCTTGGGGAACTCCAGCCTGAACAGGAAGAGGAGATGAGAGAAACCCATTCAGGGCCACACGTTGACTACGACTAGAGAGGAACTCCACCAGCCATGCGTGGAGATTTCCATAGATACCAAAAGAGGAGAGTTTGGTGAGCAGAGCGGGGTGCCAGACCGTATCGAAGGCACGTGATATGTCAAGGGAGACAGCTCTAATTTCCTGTTTGGCATTAAGGACCTCCATCCATGGTTGAGAAAGCAGAAGCAGCATGTCCAGAGTAGAGTGACCAGGTCTGAAACCAAATTGATGATCGGAGATCAAGCCATTGGAGAAGAGGAAAGATTTCATATCTGAAGCAATGATGGATTCCATGACTTTGCTGATAATTGGGAGAAGGCTGATTGGTCTGTAGTTGCTGGGATCTGTTTTTGCACCCTTTTTGTGCAAAGCGGTGATGTTGGCAGATTTCCAAGCAGATGGCAGATGACCTTGAGCAAAAGAGAGGGTGAAGAGAACAGAGAGAGGGAGTGAAAGAGCGGAGAACATGATTTTAGGACTCGTGGGCTGATGCCGTCAGGTCCAGTTGCAGAATCAGAGTCGAGGGTTGACAGAAACTTTCCACCTTGTCAGGAGGCAAGGACACTGAGTCCAGGAGCAGCTGGGTACGACTGGGTACGGTAGGTACAGAGAGGGATGGGTTTGGGACACAAGATTTAGAGGCAAACACAGGGTTGAGGCATTCAGCTTTTTCACGTGCGGAGTCAGCCGTGTGGCCGTTTGAGGTGAGGGAGGGGATGGAGGGGGAACAAACACCAGAAACAGATTTGACCAGACGCCACCAGGATTTCGAAGAGGGAGACAGATAAGAGAGTTCGGTCCTGAGAACGGAGAGATATTGCTCCCTGGCTCTCCTGAGGGTGGACACACACTTGTTTCGGGCTTTGTGAAAGGAAATGAGATTTCCTTCCGTTGAACTTGCTTTCCAGGAGATGAAAGCAAGTTGTTTCTGGGCAATAGCCTCACCACAAGATTCCATGTAGCATGGACGGGAGGAAGGGTATGACAACTGAAGACGAGATGGGATAAATCTGTGCATGAGAGAGAGCAATTTACTTTGGAAGAATTCCCAGGATGAGTTGATGTCAGAGGCGGTAGAGATGGGAGACCAGTCCAGATGATTGATGGCTGCTTGAAGACTGTGCCAGTTGGACTGAGTGAAATGCCAGACTCGTCGACGCTGAGGAGGCTCTCTGAGAATGGTCAGAGAGATGTCCACTTTAACAAGCACATGATCAGATGAGCCGATTGGAGCATAAGAAAAGCAGCAGACATTTTCAGGGAAGTTAGTCTTAACCAAGTCCAGAAGAGAAGATGCTCCGTTGACTGAGATCCAGGTCGGGAAATTGACAGATTGTGTCAGTCCCAGTGAGTCACAAGAGTCCTTTGCTGAAGAGCCATGGCTGGTGAGAGAGGTACCCACACCCATCCAACTGGCATGGTGACAATTGAAATCACCACATATGAGGAAGAGAGATTTGGGATGGGTAGATAGAAGTTGGTCCATATTATCAGACAGCGAGATGTAGATGGAGTCATCACTGTTTGGTGGACGGTACAACACACATATGAACAAAAGGTGGGAGCGAAGGGGAAGCCGTAGCCAAAGGTATTCCTGGGGGTGAGGTGGAGAGAGGGCAGTGCAGGGTGAGTGAGGAAGAGAGAGTTTTTTTTAATAAAGATAGCAACCCCACCTCCAGGACGAGGCTCAGGTCTATCATACCAGAGGAGGGAGTAACCTGGGAGAGATACCAAGGAATCAGAGACATCATGAAGGAGGAAAGTTTCTGTTAAGCAGATGACGTCTGGTTTGTCAGAAGCAACCTGTATGGAGAGATCAGTCAAGTTTGCGCGAAGGCCCCGGATGTTTGAGGTCCATACTGTTAAAGAAGAGGAAGGGGGAGCATTGGATACAGAACAGGGGGGAGGGGGAGCAGTAGGGTAAGATGTGGAAGAGGAGGAAGAGGTAGGGAGAGCTGTTGAAGGTGTGTTAGAGATTTCAGAATAGCTTGGAGAAAGGGAAGAATGGGGCGGACAAAAGGTTTGATTGTGATTGGGTGAGGCGCAGTGAGGTGTTATTTGAGGAGGGGGAGGAGTGAGGCAGAAGGTCGGGGGAGATGAAGGTGAAAGTTGGAAGGGGGAAGAAGCGGGGAGGACGCTTTGAGGAGGAGGGGTGAGAGGGGAGTCTAGGAGGGGAGGAGCGAGGGAGAGTCTCGGAGGGGAGGGGTGTGGGGGGAGTTTAGGAGGGAAGGGGCAAGGGGGGAGATTTGAAAGGGATGGGTGATAGGGAAGATTTGGAGGGGAGGGGCAAGGGTGAAGATTTGAAAGAGATGGGTGATGGGGATGATTTGGAGGGAGAGGGACAAGGGGGTAGATTTAGAGGGGAGGGGTGATGGGGAAGTTTTGGAGGGGAGGGGTGATGCGGACGTTTTGGAGGGAAGGGGTGATGGGGAAGATTTGGAGGGGAGGGGCAAGGGGGTAGATTTGGAGGGGAGGGGTGATGGGGAAATTTTGGAGGGGAGGGGTGAAGTGGGAAGTTTTGGAGGGAAGGGGTGATGGGGAAGATTTGGAGGGGAGGGGAAAGGGTGAAGATTTGAAAGAGATGGGTGATGGGGATGATTTAGAGGGGAGGGGTGATGGGGAAGTTTTGGAGGGGAGGGGTGATGGGGAAGTTTTGGAGGGAAGGGGTGATGGGGAAGATTTGGAGGGGAGGGGCAAAGGTGAAGATTTGAAAGAGATGGGTGATGGGGATGATTTGGAGGGGAGGGGCAAGGGGGTAGATTTAGAGAGGAGGATGATGGGGAAGTTTTGGAGGGGAGGGGCAAGGGGGAATATTCGAAAGAGATGGGTGATGGGGAAGATTTGGAGGGGAGGGGCAAGGGGGTAGATTTGGAGGGGAGGGGTGATGGGGAAGTTTTGAAGGGGAGGGGTGATGGGGAAGTTTTGGAGGGAAGGGGTGATGGGGAAGTTTTGGAAGGAAGGGGTGAGATTGGATTTTGAAAAGTGGACGATTAATGGGAAACGAACATTTTTTGCAAAATGAGTTTCTTGAGACCTTCGAGTCAAAAATACGTTTGAGGACGCTGAAGGATGGGTGGAGTGCTGGAGAGTTTAGGGAATGTATGAAAGAGGCACTGTAAGAGATGGAATTTTTTTGGGGAATGAATAGATTTGGTGAGCAAATCGAAAGCATCCTTTTATAGAAGAAGAAGAAAAAGGTGTTATAGTATATGACATAATACAGTTCTTCAGGGGACAGTTTAAACATTTTAAACAACGTGATCACGTGATCACGAACAATGTGGTCGAAGAACGAACGAACAAATAAGAACGAACAAACGGATAAGAACAGAAAAGGGAATTTTTTTTTTTTTTTTTTTGAGTTGAGATTTTAAACAAGGAAGTATGGGGTGAAAAGACCGGGAAAAACAGAGACCAAAAGTAATTGCAGTGCAATCGAAGAACCATTGAGACAAAAACAAAGCCTCAAGCCATGGTCGGACACGGTAGCCTACTACACTAGGCCTCAGAATATGCAACACGAACTAACCGACGATTCTGTACACAGGTATGAAAAACCAACACCGAGAATCCTATTAAAGACACACCAATAGGTACACACACCGAAAGAAAGATACAGTTTCGACAAAAACACAATTGTGAAAAACTGTGAAAAAATACTCACAGTCTTCAAAACGTTTTGTATAAAATTCAATAATGTTTAACCTAACATCATCCTCATTGACAACAACGTTGCCTCGAGTCCAAAACAGAAGAGATTAGCCGTGATGGCTTGCGAAAAGATTCTAAATGAAAGAAAGACTTGTTTGGGGTGTCTGATAATTTTACATTCTGTATTCTAAGTCTAACAAGCGTTACGCCTCGGTCCCCCGTCGGTGAAGTTATGCGAGTTGACAAAGTGGAAGACGCAAGGCGGCCATCGTGGAGTTTGACGTGGTGACCCAATTTGCAATGGCGTTCTTCCTTATGTGTAGATACACCCACACACCAGATTAGAAGTTAGTAGTTCGTTTATTTTTCAAGATATTTCACTCACAAGGTTCACACATTTACTTTTCAAGATATCGCGCTCACAAGGTTTAGATATGGTGACAGCCATCTTGGATTTTGACATGGCGACCTAATTTTCAATAGGGTTCTTCCATGTGCGTATTTGCACCCACACACCAAATTAGAATTCGGTCCTTTGCTTACGCACGCACGCACGTCCGCACGCATGCACGGACGGACGCACACACGGACGGAGTGGAAAACTAGAGTTCCCCTTTCGCTCCGCGGTGCGACAGGGGACAATTAACGTACCAGCTGCTCTCTCTTGAACTAAATTCCTTAAAAGAGCTTTCTTTTCAAGCAATAACCAGTAATTGGCGTCATTATTTTCACGAGCCAATTTACTCTCCAACTGCAGAATATCTATTTCCAACCGGACCATTGTAATGTGCATGTCGTTTGTGCTACGCCATTGGAAACACTGACAAAAAATCCGAATTTGAGATTCCATGTTATCCCACCATATGCTGGATGAACAAAAGGAGGATTTATTTGCTACGAGACTTGCCCAGAACACACGAAAGGCTTCTTTAAACACTGTCTTCTAGAAGTCGAACATTAAACTTCCAATAAGTGCTCCTCTTTGGGGGTTGAGGAAAGGAAAAGTTTAGGGTTACCATATGATGGTCCAAAAACACGGAAGGGAAAAGATTTGAAGAAACAACGGTATTCTTAAAGGATGTGTTAATGTACCATCGGTCAAGCCTTGCCAAAGCTACCTGATTATTGGAGCATCGACACCAGGTGTATTGGGATACATACGGGTGGTGCGATCGCCAAACATCGAGTAGACCTGCAGTGTTAAAGAAATGGGATAAGTCTACATGGGACTTGGGGTGGGGTTCATTAGAATTTCTATCGATCGATGGCTTGAAGGTGAAAATAAAATCACCTCCGATACACACACACAATGATCAAATCGACCAATCTCAAGTGGTTGATTATAGAGGTGAAGAAGGGCTTGTGTTCCAAGCTATCACACGGTGCACACACACATTGAAAATGGTGCAATGAAAGTTATCACTGACTGGTTCAAGAGAACTAAACTGGCCATTTATCATTTCCTGAAACGGGCATGACTCGCATACCAGGCCTGTTTTCAGGAAGAAGATCACCTGTTCCAACTCCAGCAGATGAAGCTGTCAAATTGCTGAAGTAGCATTGGCCTTTAAGAAGTTGATGCCAGTCATGTTCTCCATTCAGTGTGATGTGAGTTTCTTGTAGTAAGATCACATCTACCTTTTTACGTTGAAACAAATTCTTCACTTAAACCTGGCAGAGGGTGATTGGCACCACCACCGTTCATATTTCAAGTTGCAAGTGTTATAGTTTTTATTCTTTGTTGTTGAAGTTAGCCTCTGCCTGGGAAAACTCAGTACCTGCACAAGTGACGAATTTCCAAAGCCTGTGATATTGTGATTTTGTCATATCAAAATCATCAGGTGTTTTAATTATGGCTTTTGCAGTGTGAATGAATGACGCCAAGTCAGAGAAGTGATCTTTAATGACTATGTTCTGCTGTCTGTACGTTTCATTAAGAAACAACACAATGAGTTGAGGAGATATTTGTGATTTGAGGTTTTGACGATTGAGACAGTCACCTCTACCTCGTCTTCGGATTCTGATAGGTCAGATAATGTCCCACCCGGGTCTTGGGCATTACTCGAGGATGGGAAAGAGGGACAGGTGGTAACGAAAAAGGTAGGTAAACAGACACGAAAAAGGCACGATGGAAAAAGGGGGAAAAGGGGAGGGAAAGGGGGTGGGGGTGGGGAGAGGATGAAACCAACAGGAGCAAGGAGCTACAACACACACACACACCAGTACACGCCATCTTGCCAAGCCCAACACAAACAGCCAGCAGGGGGCGAGAGAAAGAGAGAGAGCGAGACATTTGACATTTCGTTCCTCTTTATTACTGGGAAGTCAGTGTACATGATGAAAAGTCATGTGACACATTTCATATAAATAAAGATGGGGGTTACATGAGAGCAAGGACTATAATTTACAAATTAACTTGGAGGACACCATCAACCAAGGTGCAAAGGGATTCCTTCATGCACCATCGCTGTGAGAAAAGTGTACATTCAATGATTTCAAACTCCAGATGTAAACGAGACGTAACTTGACCTTTGAAAATCATAAAAACATCATCATCAGATAAAAGTAGTGCACGAATGGTTTGCATTTTGTGCTTTCTTGATAAATAAATAGCAAGTTTTGCCTCCGCAAACAGATAGTTGGCTAAAATACATTCCTCTTTACACCAGTAAGAAATATTAAAGCCAAATATAAAAACACAATGTGTGAAAACTAAGCCTAGCCCTTCAATCACACGTGATAAAACTGAAAAAAGAGGAGCCAACCTCGTACATTCAATAAAAGCATGAAAAACAGTTTCAAGCACATCACAGAAGGGACACATTTCCGGAGTTGTCAGGGCATATGCGGTGAGATAAAACGTTTGAAGATAAAATATAATGTGCCAGTCGCCATTGCAGGTCCCCAGTGTGTTTGACAATGGGTGCCCTATACATGGTGAGCCATTTGATTGTTGCGGCAGCGCCAATTTGGAGCAGAGGTCTCCAGTGTGTTTGTGGTTCTGTCGGTTTACAGGGAACAATAATTCCAACACACATGGAATAAACAGAGGATTTCTCCATTGTATTAAAAGGAATAATACGTTGGAAAGAAATTAAAAGTTTTGGAAAGGGGCATTGGGACAAAGGAGGGTGAGCTTCCACCAGTGGGTCCCATTTTAGCCCGGTTTGTTTAAAAAGGCGTAAAATCAGAGAGAAGATCCTCCCAATGCCTCTGATAAAACGAACACCAGCAGCCACAGCAACGTCAGCTGCTGACTTCCATTTATGGAGAAAAGGGTCTCGAAAGTTTTTGCCTTTAGTGCAATCAATATCAATGAATTTTTGCATAAAAGATCGGTCACTACAGACCCCTTTAAAAACTGGGTTTAAAAAGACTGGCTAATTTAAAAACATTGGGAGGGAATAATCACATGTATCAGGCTGAATCTGAATCGCCTGCCATGCTTCCAGCATGCTCCTGCAGAACAGGGGGACCAAAGTTAAATCAATGCTCTTGATGTTGATGAGAAAGAGCTGCTGGTCAAAACCAAGTTTCCCGACTTGCCTCAGTAGGCAATGAGCAAAAGCTTTCCACGGGACATCTGTGTACAGAAGCCGGCGTAGTGAGAGGAGGCGAAAAGCCATCACCTTGCTGTTGACATTGACCAAAACCTGTCCACCTTCAGCGACGGGCAGGCTTAGCATGCCTGACCGGAGCCAGTGTTCCCCCCCCCCCCAAAAAGTCAATAAAAACACTTGAGAGTTTTTAAAGAATAAAAGCTGGGGCTTGTAGTGCCTTCAGCTTCTGCCAAAGCATTGATGCCGCAAGATTGTTTATTATCAGGGTGCGACCCCGATAAGAGAGCTGTTTCAGTAAACCTTTCCATTTTAGAAGCCGCTGCTCAGTTTTAGTTATGAGTGTTTCCCAGTTCTTCGAGACGAAGTCGGAGTGCCAAGAGAGACCCCGAGATAATGTATCCCGTCTCGTGCCCACACAAGCTGGCCAGGCAAGGTTGGAGGAGGGGCGTCACTTTGCGGACCCAAGTAGAGAGCATTGCTCTTGAGCCAGTTGATTTTTGCAGAGCTTGATGAGCTAAACTCCTGGACACAATTAACCAAGGAAGAAACATCTTCATCAGAGCGAACAATTACGGACAGGTCATCTGCGTAGGCAAGGCTGGAAGGGGGGCGAAACCAAGAAGGCGCGCACGCATTCGAATAAGCAAAGGCTCAACTGAAAGGGAGTACAAAAGACCAGACAAGGGGCACCCTTGGCGAATTCCTCTACAAACAGAGAAAGGCTGGCATTAAATATTATTTACTTTTAACAAACTAAAAGTATTATTATACAATAATTTAGTGTAAGAGATAAAAAAAATTCCCCGATACCAAAGCCCCGTAAAACAGAAAAGAGATAAAAATGATCAATTGCATCAAAAGCTTTTTCCTGGTCGAGGAAAACCAAACTAACATTCCTTTGTTCAATGGTACAAATCTGGATAATGTCGCGAACGATAAAAATACTATCATGTATAGTTCTTTTGGGAATGCAGTAGGATTGGTCGGGGTGTACAATCTCCCCAATCACCGGCTTGAGGCTGTTTGCAAGAGCTTTGGAAAATATTTTATAGTCAGTACAAAGTAACGAGATTGGACGCCAGTTTTACAAGTTCTGAAGGTCTCCTTTCTTGGGAATGAGGGCAAGTACAGCCCTGTGACAACTGAGGGGTAGCGAGCCAGATCGCAAGCTGGCGTTTAAAAGACGAAGTAGTTCAGGACCCAAAAGGTTCCAAAAGGCCCGGTAGAGTTCCATTAGGATCCCATCTAAGCCTGACGCCTTGCCAGTGGGTAAAGTTTGCAATGCGGAAAAAAGTTCTTCCAAAGTAACTTCCACATCCAACTGTAGGCGTGCCGTTTCGGACAAGGTGGGCAAAGAGGCAACCAGAGAGTCAATCATTCCGTGATCAATGTTCTTGGCACGGTACAAGTCAGAGAAGTATTCCTTGGCGGAACCTCTGATACATTTTTGATCGTATGTCACTCTGCCTTCTTTTGTCTGAGGCTTTGTCTTTCTCTCAGCGGTCCGTCTTTTGTGATCCAATAACTTTCGTTCTCTGTATTCCCAGGCTTTTCACCCATAGCCTACTTCCTTGTGTAAATCTCAACTCAAAAAAAAACAAAAAAAAAAAAAACATTTCCTTCTCTGTTCTCATTCGTTTATTCATTCTTATTCGTTCGTTCGTTCTTCGACCACGTGTTTCTCCCCCATTTCCCCAGATAGTTTTCACTCATTAACCTTCAATGTTTACACTTTCCCCTCAAGTTATGTATTCCGTCATATTTTATAACACCTTTTTCTTCTTCTTCTTTAAAAGGCTGCTTTCGACTTGCTCACCAAATCAATTCATCCCAAAAAAAATATCCATCTCCTATAGTGCCTTTTTTCTACATTCCCTAAACTCTCCTGCACTCCATCCTCCATCCAGCGTCCTTAAACGTATTTTTAACTCGAAGGTCACAAGAAACTCATTTTGCAATAAATGTTCGTTTCCCATAAATCGTACACTTTCAAAAATCCAATCTCACCCCTCCCCTCCAAATCTTCCCCATAACCCCTCCCCTCCAAATCTTCCCCATCACCCCTCCCCTCCAAATCTTCCCCATCACCCATCCCTTTCAAATCTCCCCCCTTGCCCCCTCCCTCCTAAACTACCCCCTCACCCCCCCCCCCCCCCGCCAAGACGCCCCCTCGCCCCTCCCCTCCTAGACTCCTGCCTCACCCCTCCCCTCCAAATCTCCCCCTTATCCCATCCCTTTCAAATCCCTCCCCTTGTCCCTTCCCTCCCAAACTCCCCCCTCACCCCTCCCCTTCAAATCTCCCCACCCTCATTGCTTCTCAATTTCCCCCCTCTCACTCCCCCTCCTCAAAGCGTCCTCCCTGCTTCTTCCCCCTTCAAACTCTCACCTCCATCTCCCCCAACCTTCTGCCTCGCTCTTCCCCCTCCTCAAATAACACCTCATTGTGGCTCACCCAATCACCATCAAACCTTTTGTCCGCCCCATCCTTCCCTTTCTCCGAGCTATTCTGAAATCTCTGACACACCTTCAACAGCTCTCCCTACCTCTTCCACCTCTTCCACATCTTACCCTACCCCTCCGCCCCCCTGTTCTGTATCTGATGCTCCCCCTTCCTCTTCATTAACGGTATGGACCTCAAACATCCGGGGCCTTCGTTCAAACTTAACTGATCGCTCCATACAGGTTGCTTCTGTCAAACCAGACGTGATCTGCTTAACAGAAACTTTCCTCCTTTATGATGTCTCTGATTCCATAGTATCTCTCCCGGGCTACTCCCTCCTCCGGTATGATAGACCTGAGCCTCGTCCTGGAGGTGGGGTTGCTATCTTTATCAAAAACTCTCTTCCTCACTCGCCCTGCACTGCACTCTCTCCACCTCACCCCCAGGAATACCTTTGGCTACGGCTTCCCCTTCGCTCCCACCTCTTGTTCATATGTGTGTTGTACCGTCCACCAAACAGTGATGACTCCATCTACATCTCGCTGTCTGATGATATGGACCAACTTCTATCTACTCATCCCAACTCTCTCTTCCTCATATGTGGTGATTTCAACTGTCATCATGCCAGTTGGCTGGGTGTGGGTACCTCTCTCACCAGCCATGGCTCCTTAGCAAAGGACTTCTGCGACTCACTGGGACTGACACAATCTGTCAATTTCCCGACCCGGATCTCAGTCAACGGAACATCTTCTCTTCTGGACTTGGTTATGACTAACTTCCCTGAAAATGTCTGCTGCTCTTCTTCTGCTCCGATCGGATCATCTGATCATGTCCTTGTTAAAGTGGACATCTCTCTGACCATCCTCAGGGAGCCTGCTCAGCGTCGACGAGTCTGGCATTTCACTCAGGCCAACTGGCATGGTCTTCAAGCAGCCATCAATCATCTGGACTGGTCTCCCATCTCTACCACCTCTGACATCAACTCATCCTGGGAATTCTTCCAAAGTAAATTGCTCTCTCTCATGCACAGATTTATCCCATCTCGTCTTCAGTTGTCATACCCTTCCTCCCGTCCATGGTACACGGAATCTTGTGGTGAGGCTGTTGCCCAGAAACAACTTGCCTTCGTCTCCTGGAAAGCAAATCCAACGGAAGGAAATCTCATTTCCTTTCACAAAGCCCGAAACAAGTGTGTGTCCACCCTCAGGAGAGCCAGGAAACAATATCTCTCCGTTCTCAAGACCGAACTCTCTTATCTGTCTCCCTCTTCCAAATCCTGGTGGCGTCTGGTCAAATCCGTTTCTGGTGTTTGTTCCCCCTCCATCCCCTCCCTTACCTCAAACGGCTACACAGCTGACTCCGCACGTGAAAAAGCTGAATGCCTCAACTCTGTGTTTGCCTCTAAATCTTGCGTCCCAAACCCATCCCTCTCTGTACCGACCATACCCAGTCGTACCCTGCTGCTCCTGGACTCCGTGTCCTTTCCTCCTGACAAGGTGGAAAAGTTTCTGTCAACCCTCGACTCTGATTCTGCAACTGGACCCGACGGCATCAGCCCACGGGTCCTAAAATCCTGCTCTGCTGCTCTATCTCACCCTCTCTCTGTTCTCTTCACCCTCTCTTTTGCTCAAGGTCAACTGCCATCTGCTTGGAAATCAGCCAACATCACCGCTTTGCACAAAAAAGGTGCAAAAACAGATCCTAGCAACTACAGACCAATCAGCCTTCTCCCAATTATCAGCAAAGTCATGGAATCCATCATTGCTTCGGATATGAAATCTTTCCTCTTCTCCAATGGCTTGATCTCTGATCATCAATTTGGTTTCAGACCAGGTCACTCTACTCTGGACATGCTGCTTCTGCTGTCTCAACAATGGATGGAGGTCCTCAATGCCAAACAGGAAATTAGAGCTGTCTCCCTCGACATATCACGTGCCTTCGACACGGTCTGGCACCCCGCTCTGCTCACCAAACTCTCCTCCTTTGGTATCCATGGAAATCTCCACGCATGGCTGGCGGACTTCCTCTCTAGTCGTCGTCAACGTGTGGCCCTGAATGGGTTTCTCTCATCTCCTCTTCCTGTTCAGGCTGGAGTTCCCCAAGGCAGTGTTCTGGGCCCCGTGCTTTTTCTGGTCTTCATCAATGATCTCTCTGACTCTCTCGAAAATCCTCTCTATCTCTTTGCTGATGACTCCACTCTCTGCCGCTCCATTCCTCTTCCCTCAGATCGGTAGTCTGCTGCCTCCTCACTCTCTGAAGACCTGGACAAAATCACAGACTGGTCAAACAAGTGGAACATGTCTTTCAATCCTGACAAATCTCACACTCTTACTATGTCTCTCCGAAAAGATCGACTGGACAACCCTCCCATCTACTTTCTCAACAATCCTCTCCAAGAAGTTCTGTCGCTCAAGATTTTGGGTCTCACTATCTGCCATGATCTTTCTTGGGAAAACCACATTTCCAAGCTGGCCTCCAAAGCCAGTCGCCGACTGGGCATCCTCCGTCGTGCGAAGTCCTTCCTCGGCACACCTGAGCTCCTCACCACATACAAGGCTTTCATCCGCAGCTCAATGGAATACTGTTCTCCCCTATGGGCCGGTGCTCCTGCCTCACACCTAGCTCGGCTTCACGCTGTTGAAACCAAAGCTTTCAGAATTATTGGAATCTCCCGCGATGAAGCTATCTCTGAGGGCCTTTCACTCACTCACCGCAGGCAGGTAGGTGGTCTTTCTGTCTTCTCCCGACTCCTCTCCGGCCTTGCACCCCCAGCTCTCTCTGTGCTCTGTCCCCCAAATATTCCTACAGGTCGCACAAGATCTGCCAGCAACCCTCTGATGGTTAAACTGCCGAAATCTCGGCTCTCTGCTCACCTTCACTCTTTCATTCCTCTTTTCTCCCGCCTCTGGAACAAACTCCCTCACTCCCTTCAATCCCACTCCTCCCTCCAGGTCTTTAAAACAGCTGTTCACCACCATCTCTTATCTTCCCCCATCCAAAACCTTGATCTTTTCTACCCCCACTAATTCACCCCAGATCCACCTTGTTTGAAATTCCAACTTCTTTCCTGGAAGTCCTGGCAGTGTCCATATGTTTTATACCTCTCCCACCGCCCCCTTCCCATGCCCCCCCCCCCCAAAGCCCTCGCCCTCTCTCAGATCTCTCGATGTCTCCATGTCTCTCGGTCCCTGCTCTCAAATGTTGTGTTTGTGTCCTTCCCCCTCTCTCCCCATCTTGTCTACCGCTCCTGATGTTATATGTTTTATGTGTCGGTTTGTCTTTCTGTGTGATTAATGTTCGCTCTTTCACGAGCCTCGATCTTGTATACAAAAAAAAAGAAAAAAAAAAGCGAGGTTAATTGCTGGCTTCGTTTGGTTCAGGTTTCCAATCCAAAGAAGAACTTGGAAGAGGTATCTAGAAAACACAAATTTTCCATTCGGAGCCGGACCAAAGCTCCTCTCGCTCGCTTTACACACAATTCAGCAAGAACGGCCTTTTTCTTAGCCAACAAAAGGTTGGTCCGTTCAGCATTAGAAGCTGAGAGGTTGGATTGTAAAGTTAGAATCTCCTTGGTAAGCAGGGATTGAAGAGCAACATCATTCTTGGTATGAAAGGACCCGTACTGCTGGCAAAACATTTTTATCTGGAGTTTTGCATTGTCCCACCACTGTCCGAGGAGAGGGAAGGAAGCTTTCCGCAGGAGTAAAGTCTCCCAGAAGATTTTAAAAGCATCAATAAAACATTTGTCTTCCAGAAGACCAACATTGAATGTCCAATAAACAGCACCACGATTACAAATCGGGGAGAAAGTGCGAAACACAACCCTGTGGTGATCTGAGAAACCACTCGGGACAATACCAGTATGGGTCACAATATTTTTTTAAATCACTATTAATATAAAACCGGTCTAACCTTGCGAGGGACAGACGGCCATTTAAACACTGACACCATGTATACTGGCGTGTGGATGGATTTCGAGTTCTGCAGATGTCAACAAGGCTGGTGTTGGCTTAGCAGTTAGGGTGCCCGCTTGGGATCCTAGGATCCTGGGTTCGAATCCCGGTCGATCGCTGAATTAACGCCAGGGGGGTTGACTCAGCCTGTCATCCTTCCGAGGTCGGCAAATTGAGTACCAGCTTGCTGGGATGAATGATCCCGGTGTGTACCCCGGTTTAGAATCGGTACACCGTATCCCTGCGCATTGTAAGAGCGTGACCAAGGGTTGGCGTCAGGAAGGGCATCCGGCCATAAAAACATTGCCTCAAACAGGGAACCATGATTGTCATGGGGCCCGCAAGGCTAACCCCTGGTCTAGCGGGGAAAAATGGCCTTAAAACGATCATTCATTCGTTCATTCAGATGTCAACAAGGGGTTAGCCTTGCATCTCTTTCAAATCTTCCCCCTTGCCCCTCCCGTCCAAATCTTCCCAATCACCCATTCCTTTCAAATCTCCCCCCACACCCCTCCCCTCCGAGACTCTCCCTCGCTCCTCCCCTCCTAGACTCTCCTCTCACCTCTACCTCCTCAAAACGTCCTCCCCGCTTCTTCCCCCTTCCAACTTTCACCTTCATCTCCCTCAACCTTCTGCCTCGCTCTTCCCCCTCGTCAAATAACACCTCACTGCGCCTCTCCCAATCACCATCAAACCTTTTGGCCGCCCCATTCTTCCCTTTCTCCAATCTATTCTGTAATCTCCGACACACCTTCAACAGCTCTCCCTACCTCTTCCTCCTCTTCCACATCTTACCCTACCGCTCCCCCCCCCCCCCCCTGTTCTGTATCCGATGCTCCCCCTTCCTCTTCCTTAAAAGTATGGACCTCAAACATCCGGGACCTTCGCTCAAACTTGTCTGATCTCTCCATACAGGTTGCTTCTGACAAACCAGACGTGATCTGCTTAACAGAAACTTTCCTCCTTCATGATGTCTCTGATTCCTTGGCATCTCTCCCAGGTTACTCCCTCCTCCGGTATGATAGACCTGAGCCTCGTCCTGGAGGTGGGGTTGCTATCTTTATAAAAAAAACTCTCTTCCTCACTTGCCCTGCACTGCCCTCTCTCAACCTCACCCCCAGGAATACCTTTGGCTACGGCTTCCCCTTCGCTCCCACCTTTTGTTCATATGTGTGTTGTACCGTCCACCAAACAGTGATGACTCCATCTACATCTCGCTGTATGAGAATATGGACCAACTTCTATCTACCCATCCCAACTCTCTCTTCCTCATATGTGGTGATTTCAACTGTCACCATGCCAGTTGGCTGGGTGTGGGTACCGCTCTCACCAGCCATGGCTCTTCAGCAAAGGACTTCTGTGACTCACTGGGACTGACACAATCTGTCAATTTCCCGACCCGGATTTCAGTCAACGGAGCATCTTCTCTTCTGGACTTGGTTATGACTAACTTCCCTGAAAATGTCTGCTGCTCTTCTTCTGCTCCAATCGGCTCTTCTCATCATGTGCTTGTTAAAGTGGACATCTCTCTGACCATTCTCAGAGAGCCTCCTCAGCGTCGACGAGTCTGGAATTTCACTCAGGCCAACTGGCACGGTCTTCAAGCAGCCATCAATCATCTGGACTGGTCTCCCATCTCTACTGCCTCTGACATAAATTCTTCCTGGGAATTCTTCCAAAGCAAACTGCTCTCATGCACAGATTTATCCCATCTCGTCTTCTGTTGTCATACCCTTCCTCCCGTCCATGGTACAAGGAATCTTGTGGTGAGGCTATTGCCCAGAAACAACTTGCTTTCGTCTCCTGGAAAGCAAATCCAACGGAAGGAAATCTCATTTCCTTTCACAAAGCCCGAAACAAGTGTGTGTCCACCCTCAGGAGAGCCAGGAAACAATATCTCTCCGTTCTCAGGACCGAACTCTCTTATCTGTCTCCCTCTTCCAAATCCTGGTGGCGTCTGGTCAAATCTGTTTCTGGTGTTTGTTCCCCCTCCATCCCCTCCCTCACCTCAAATGGCCACACGGCTGACTCCGCACGTGAAAAAGCTGTATGCCTCAACTCTGTGTTTGCCTCTAAATCTTGTGTCCCAAACCCATCCCTCTCTGTACCCACCGTACCCAGTCGTACCCAGCTGCTCCTGGACTATTTGTCCTTTCCTCCTGATAAGGTGGAAAAGTTTCTGTCAACCCTCGACTCTGATTCTGCAACTGGACCTGACGGCATCAGCCCACGGGTCCTAAAATCCTGTTCTTCCGCTCTTTCACTCCCTCTCTCTGTTCTCTTCACCCTCTCTTTTGCTCAAGGTCATCTTCCATCTGCTTGGAAATCTGCCAACATCACCGCTTTGCACAGAAAAGGTGCAAAAACAGATCCCAGCAACTACAGACCAATCAGCCTTCTCCCAATTATCAGCAAAGTCATGGAATCCATCATTGCTTCAGATATGAAATATTTCCTCTTCTCCAATGGCTTGATCTTTGATCATCAATTTGGGTTCAGACCTGGACACTCTACTCTGGACATGCTGCTTCTGCTTTCTCAACAATGGATGGAGGTCCTCAATGCCAAACAGGAAATTCGAGCAGTCTCCCTTGACATATCACGTGCCTTCGATACGGTCTGGCACCCCGCTCTGCTCACCAAACTCTCCTCTTTTGGTATCCATGGAAATCTCCACGCATGGCTGGTGGACTTCCTCTCTAGTCGTAGTCAACGTGTGGCCCTGAATGGGTTTCTCTCATCTCCTCTTCCTGTTCAGGCTGGAGTTCCACAAGGCAGTGTTCTGGGCCCCGTGCTTTTTCTGGTCTTCATCAATGATCTCTCTGACTCTCTTGAAAATCCTCTGTATCTCTTTGCTGATGACTCTACTCTCTGTCGCTCCATTCTTCATCCCTCAGATCGGCAGTCTGCAGCCTCCTCACTCTCTGCGGACCTGGACAAAATCACAGACTGGGCAAACAAGTGGAACATGTCTTTCAATCCTGACAAATCTCACACTCTTACGATGTCTCTCCGAAAAGACCGAGTGGACAACCCTCCCATCCACTTTCTGAATAATCCTCTCCAAGAAGTTCTGTCACTCAAGCTTTTGGGTCTCACTATCTGCCATGATCTTTCCTGGGAAAACCACATTTCAAATCTGGCCTCCAAAGCCAGTCGCCGACTGGGCATCCTCCGTCGTGCGAAGTCCTTCCTTGGCACACCTGAGCTCCTCACCACATACAAGGCTTTCATCCGCAGCTCAATGGAATACTGCTCTCCCCTCTGGACTGGTGCTCCTGCCTCATACCTAGCTCATCTTCACGCTGTTGAAACCAAAGCATTCAGAATCATTGGAATCTCCCGCGATGAAGCTAACTCCAAGGGCCTCTCACTCACTCAACGCAGGCAGGTTGGTGGTCTTTCCGTCTTCTACCGACTCCTCTCTGGCCTTGCCCCCCCAGCTCTCTCTGGGCTCTGTCCCGCAAATATTCCTACAGGTCGCACAAGATCTGCCTGCAACCCTCTTATGGTCAAACTGCCAAAATCAAGACTCTCTGCTCACCTTCACTCCTTCATTCCTCTTTTCTCCCGCCTCTGGAACAAACTCCCTCACTCTCTTCAATCCCACTCTACCCTCCAGGTCTTTAAAACAGCTGTTCACCACCATCTCTTATCATCCCCCATCCAAAACCTTGATCTTTTCTACCCCCGCTAATTTCACCCCAATTCACTTTTTTGAAATACCAACTTCTGTCCTGGAAGTCCTTGGTGTCCTTGTGTTTTATACTTCTCCCTCCCCCCCCCCCCCTTCCCACGCCTCGTCCCCCCAAGCCCTCTCCCTTCCACACATCTCCCTGCTCTCAAATGTTGTGTTTGTGTGCTTCCCCTTCTCTCCCCATCTTGTTTTCCGCTCCCTCTTTTTATATATTTTGTTTGTCTGGTTGATTTGTTTGTGAAGTAAATGTTAGCTCTTTCACGAGCCTCGATTCAGTATACAAAAAAAAGAAAAAGAAAAAAGAAAAAAAAAAGTGGCTATAGAAAAAGCCATAGTGTGGAATTTGGGGAAAGGTATCAGTCAATTGGGTCATGATATGCCTGCAGGTGCTTCCTTGCTTTCAGAACCCATTTCCTGAGACGAAACATTTGTGGTTCAGTCAAACCAAACTGCTCAGACTGAAGGAGCAGTCGCTTTGCAGAGATGATAAAACTGTGCAGATCAGGAAAGGAATCCTGAATTTTAACATTTCTCTTACGGAAAGCGTGATGTAAAAACTTTAGGATCTCCTGGAGGGGCACAGTCGGACTACTCTCCGGTTCCTGGGATAAGCCTGGATCATTCCACACCTCGGTGCGACCACCAGAGGCAAGCGACGACGTGCCATCAGAATCGTAGTTTGATTGGGGATATACATTAATACCGTGCTCCACCGGTGGAGCAGGTATTTCCATTTCTGCCGGGAGGGGAAAAACTATTTCCAAAGCAGAATATACACGCTCTGCCTCCATAATGTCCGGGGTTGTTTGTGGCACAGACATCTCAGAAACTTCACCTTTAGCAGGGAGAGGGACCAAAACAGGTTCATTACTGACGTCCATGGTTGTAGTATCGGCAACCACAGGGGTAGTCACAGCTACCTCTTGGAACACGACACTACCTCCTTGTACCTCTTGGGGCACGACACCACCTCCTGGTTCGTGCTCGTGTTTGTCTTGCTCGTTATCAGGAGCGTTATTATTATCCTCCGTCGCTAACACGGCAAATCTGTTTTCCGTTTCCACGGCAGCAAACGGGGCAGCTGCTTCCAAATGGGAGCCATTTAATTTGCCCGACGGCGCCAGTTTTTTCGGAACTCTCACCATTACATCGTGACCATTGACGTTTGGGCGCTTGTTTCTCCGAGTTTGAACGGTGATAAAAACCCTCGTCATCCGCTTGAGGTCCCTTTAGTTCTGCACTCGCACCGCGGGGCTGTTTATGGGAGGTGTCTGTACACTCCTCCGCTCTAGATGTGCCACTCGTGCCTGGCTTGGGCTCCGTGGTTCTAGATCTGGGGTGGGGAACCTCCGGCCTCCGGGCCGTATACGGCCCGCGAGACCGTTTGATCCGGCCCGCGAGGCAATTCATCTATCTATAATTCCAGTAATCTGTCCTTTTCAAGGTTTTAAATTAATCGGACAAAGGGTAACCAAGTTATGGCCAAAAACGATTCAACCAATCAGAGAGGAGCGATCTTTCACGTGTTGTAACAGTCAACGAATGCCGAACGTGGCAAGCAGACGCTGCCTCGGACGGCACATTTGAGAACTTATTCATTTATTTGACGTTGGCAAAATATGTTGGCGCTAACAGAATAAATGCCATCAAATTAAAACTAATTTGCGATTAATCGTAACTGCGATATGCGACCTTCCGGACAGTCAAGTGAGTTCCGGACAGTCGTAACTGCGATATGCGACCTTCCGGACAGTCAAGTGATTGTGTGATCTCATGTCATCATTTCATTCAGTACATGCAAACATGGCGACTAACAAGAAAAGAAAGGTAGATGCGGAATGTCGCGCTTTCCAAGAGAAATGGGCAAACGATTATTTATTTGTGGAAGTAAAAGGCAAGCCAGTCTGCCTAGTTTGTCGGGAAGCGCTCTCGGTGATGAAAAAGGCCAACCTCGAGCGTCATTACAGCTCGAAACATGCTAAACTGGCGAGCTGAAAGGACAAATGCGCTTGGATAAAGTTAACGTTCTTCGGCGGAGTTTTGGTGCTCAACAGGCAGTCTTCATAAGACCACAATCTGACCGAGACAACACTACGCATGCTAGTTTTGTGGTGAGTGAGCTAATCGCTAAGAAGCTGATGCCGCATTCAAAAGGAGAATTTGTGAAGGAGTGCCTTGTTGCCGCTGCGGAGCTGCTCGCACTGGACAAAGTAAAATTGTTCCAAAGTGTCAGTTTGTCTCGAAGAACTGTCTCAGATCGGACTAGCAGAAGTACCCGGCATTGCCGGGCGGGGGAGGGGAGGGGAGGGGAACGGGGGGGAGGGGAGAAGAGTGGGAGGGGGAGAGGAGAGAAGAGGGGGGGATGGGGAGGGTGAGGGATGGGAGGGGGTGGGAGGGGGGAGGGGGGAAGGGGGGAGCGGGGAGGGGCCGGAGGGGGGATGGGAGGGGGGAAGGGGGGAGGGGGGAAGGGGGGAGGGGGGAGGGGGGAGGGGAGGAGGGGGGAGGGGGAGGGGGGAGGGAGGAGGGGGAGGGGAAGGGGGGAGGGGAAGGGGGAGGGGGAGGGGAAGGGGGAGGGGAGGGGGGCCCGGCAGAAGTACCCGGCATTGCTGGGCGGGGGAGGGGAGGGGAACTGGGGGGGGGGGAGGGGGAAAAGGGAGGGGGAGAAGGGGAGGGGGTAGGGTGGAGGGGGTAGGGTGGAGGGGGAAGGGAGGGGGGAGAGGGGAGGGGGGAGGGGAGGGGGAGGGGGAAAGGGAGGGGGAGGGGGAGGGGGAAAGCGAGGGGGGAGGGGGAAAAGGGAGGGGGAGGGGGAGGGGGAAAAGGGAGGGGGAGGGGGAGGGGGAAAAGGGAGGGGGAGGGGGAAATGGAGGGGGAGGGGAGGGGGGAGGGGAGAAGGGGAGGGGTAGGGTGGAGGGGGGTATGGTGGAGGGGGAAGGGAAGGGGGGACGAGGGGGAGGGGAAGGGGGAGGGAAGGGGATGGCCAGTCAACAATGACGTTGCAGTTCTCATGGTCAGAGAGCAGCACAACAATCGGACATAGTCCTGCATATTCACAACAGCACGAAGCAGATTTTGGAGACTCACCGATCCCGTGACGTCCTCCAGTACCGGCGTTGCCGGGCGGGGGAAGGGAGACCCGTACATTCCAACCCGTACATTCGACCTCTCGACTCAAGCTCACTCGGACAAAAGCCTCACACAAATTACACCGTGAAGGCCCAATGGTCATGTCTATGCCACAAATCACGGGCGCACTGAATTGAAAATACAGTATATAGAACGCTCATACTCCGTGAAAAGTGAAGCCGCCGTGTCGCCATCTTGGTCAGCACGACTCGACCAACTCGCTTCGCGGATCTCGCTTTGTGCGGCAAGAAACTGCTCCAATCGGTTACGGAAGGGTTGTGGAAAGACGTTTCACAGCTGTTTCAAAGACATTTAATTCATATCGCACAAAATCGATACAAAACACGATCGCATAAAAGGTGAAGTGACGTGTGATGGGATGGAACATCACGTGATCGCTCTGAGCGAATCAGTCTGGCGGCGGGAATGGAACATCACTTGATCGCTCTGAGCGAATCAGCGAGCTGCTCTGGAACCGGCTGAGATTAGCGGGTACTTCGCTGAAATGCGCTGAGGTAAATATGAATAAAAAATATGGATCGTCAAATATTTTGAGTTCGGCCATGTTCGTCCCACGCTCAATGGCCATGTCTATGTCAAATATCAAGCACGTAAGCCTCTCCGTTTAGGAGTCTATCGGTAACATTACACACACACAAACTGTGTTTTATATATATAGATTACTGACATGGCACAAGATATTGAGAAAACACTGAAGGACACCGCAAGAGATTTCCAGTTTTTCTCTCTGGCCTGCGATGAGACAACGGACATAACAAACACCGCCCAACTAACCATTTTTTTGCGGGGGATTACAGCTGAGTTTGATACGAGGGAGGAGTTGCTGTCGTTGCAAGCCATGCATGGCACCAACAAAGGTGAGGATTTGTTTGAGCAAGTTGTTTTGGCTATGTACAAATTCGAACTGCAGTTTGACAAGTTAAGTGGCCTGGCCACGGATGGAGCCCCAGCCATGGTTGGTGCGCAAAAGGGATTGACTGCATTGTTCAAAAAAGAAATGAGTCGTCTCAGTCTCGATCCAAGTGAGTTAGTTGTATGCCACTGTATCATACACCAAGAGAATCTGTGTGCACAGTCCCTGAAGCTCAACAATGTGATGACAACTGTCGTTTCCACCATAAACGTCATCAAAAGCAGAGGGCTGAACAGCCGCCAGTTCAAGGAGCTACTGAGTGAACTAGAGTCAGAGTACGGAGATCTGGTATACCACTGTGAGGTGCGGTGGCTGAGTCACGGAAATATGCTCATACGGTTTTACTCACTGAGAGAAGAAGTGAAACAGTTCATGGAGATGAAAGGGAAACCTGTCATGGAACTCAGTGATAGCAAGTGGCTGTGTGATTTGGGCTTCATGGTGGACATTACCAAGTACTTGTAAGAGCTGAACGTCAAGCTCCAAGGTCCCAACCAGCTTCTCAGCTCTCTGCAATCACATGTGAAATCATTTGAAGCTAAACTAAAGCTGTGGCAAGTGCAACTGGAAAGGGGAAACACTATCCACTTTCCCACTCTGCAAGAACAAAAGCCTGCTGTGACATCTGAATATGCTGCTGAGTGTGCAAAACTCCTCCAGGCATTTGGAGAGAGGTTCCAGGACATGAAAAGTAAACAAAGGGAACTGAACATATTTGCCACACCATTTAATGTGGAACCAGCTGATGTGCCTGACAACCTACAACACGAAATCATTGAGCTGCAAAGCAATGACGAGCTCAAAGCTAGGTACAACAACCTCCCTTTGCTCGAGTTCGACAAACTGTATGTACGTGCTGAGGATTTTCCCATTCTGAGGAGACATGCATTGAAGTTTGCATCACTGTTTGGGACGACCTACAGCTGTGAGCAGTTCTTTTCAAAACTGACTCTTGCAAAGACTCGGTTCCGCTCAAGACTGACTGACCCAAACCTGCAAAACCAGCTGCGAGTAGCATCATCATCACTACCACCTGACACCAAATGCCTCGCCAAAGAGAAACAGATCCAGCCATCGCATTAGGTGAGTCCGATATATGTATTCAATAATTTAGCATGGCCCTCAAAGGATGTTCTAAAAATCGAAATGGCCCTTGACAGGAAAAAGGTTCCCCACCCCTGCTCTAGATGTGCCACTAGTGCTTGGCTTGGGCTCCGGGGCTCTAGATGTACCACTGGTGCTTGGTTTGGGCTCCAGGTGTTGAGATTCCCGGTTAGGTTCCACACGTTGAGATTCGTCACCGGGAATGTTTGGTTTCGGACAAGTGTTCTTTAAATGTCCGTGCTCACCACAAATAAAGCACGTCATTGCCTCAGCAGCGATATAAATTTGGTAGCTGCGATCTTTGTGCTTCAACGTCACAGCAGCACGAAGCGATTTTGCATTATTCTTTAAAACAATATAACAGTGACGCCGGAAAGACATGATGTTGTAGTGGTTGCCGCTGAACATACACAATCGCCTTACACCTGCCGAGGACGCAACCACGGAGCGATCGCTGTGCCGGGCTCGCCCAGACCGCCCGGAGACGCTCAGTCTCGCCTTTCCCGGGCATGCCCGGACTTGCCTTTCCCGGGCTCGCCCGGCCCGTCCGGCGACACCCAGTCTCGTCGTTCCCGGGCATGTCCAGGCACGCCCGGCCCGTCCGGCGACACCCAGTCTCGCCGTTCCCGGGCATGTCCAGACTCGCCCAGGTCTCCTGGACACGCCCAGTCGCGCCTTTTAAGGGCAAACGCTCCGGCATGAGATATTCGAGTGCTTGTATATAATGCTGCCCGATAAACGGGCTTTTCAGTTTTACCCGAGTTGATTTGATGCAATAAAGAAACTCGGACGAATTCCAGCTTTTTGTCGCGTCCATTCTTTCGATTCGAGTTGGAGCACAGCTCCTTCATTGGTGACCTACCGACATGGACACGGCAGTTGCCCTCAAACTGCCTACCTTCTGGGAGGCTCACGCGGCGGTTTGGTTTGCCCAGGCGGACTCCCAGTTAGCCCTGCGAAGCATCACTGCTGACGACACCCGCTTACATCATGTGGTAGCAGCACTCGGCTCAGCCACCGCGGCCCACGCCCTCAGCCTCCTCCAGCACCCGCCAGCCGCTGACAAGTACGGCGCGATCAAGAAGCTCCTCCTCGACGCTTTTGCCCTCTCATCAGCGGAACGCGCACGGCGCCTGCTCGACCTGCCCGAGCTCGGCGACACGCACCCGTCCGAGCGAATGGATTACATGCTCTCGTTGCTCGGGGAGCACGCCCCGGATTTTCTTTTTCAAGAGCTGTTCCTCCATCAGCTGCCTAGCCAGGTACGCCTCGCCCTGGCAAGCACGCAGATCACGGATCCCCGCGCCCTCGCCAGGGAAGCCGACAAGATCTCCTCGGCAGGCCAACGCATCGGGGCAGCGACCTGGAGCCCGCCGCCATCCGAAGCAACACCCATGGCGCCCGAGCACCCGGCACAGTCGGCGGCCGAACTGCCGGCATAATTGGCAGCCGCTACGCCACGCCGACCGCCTCCAACACGACGACTGGGGCCTCCACCTGACCAGGCATGGTGTTACTACCATGCCAGGATCGGACAAAAGGCCCGGACATGCCGACACCCGTGCACTTTCGGCAAGTCGGGAAACGGCCGGGCCGGCGATCATTACCAGCCATGAGCGCCGGCCACACGGGCAACTTACTTTTTATCAGGGACAAAGCGTCCGGACGGCGCTTCCTGTGTGGCACCGGCGCCCAACTGAGCGTCATACCCGCCTCCGATCAGGACAGGCAGTCCGCGGTTTGCGGCCCCTCCTTGGTCGCGGCCAACGGATCGGCCATCCGCACCTTCGGCCCGCGCAACGTCACCCTCTGCTTCGGCAGCCAGCGCTTTCATTGGACTTTTGTGACCGCAAGCGTGCCCATGGCTCTGCTGGGCGCCGACTTCCTCTGCGCACACGGGCTGCTGGTTGACGTCAACGCCGAGACCTTCAGCTCCCTGGCATGCACGTTGAGCAGCTCCGCACCGACCGAGCTAGCATGCGCCCTCCCGGCGGCGAACGAGTTTCCTCGCCTGCTCGCGGAGTTCCCGGCCCTCACGCGGCTGATGTTTTCGGCCGTCGCGGTACGACATGGTATCGAGCACCACATACCAACTACGGGCCCGCCGGTCTATGCCAGAGCCCGCTGCCTCGACCCAGCCATGCTCGCCATGGCCAAAGCCGAGTTAGACGCTTTGGAACACCTCGGCATCGTGCAGCGCTCCGAAAGCGCGTGGGCTTCACCACTACACATCGTACCGAAGCCGGGGGGCGGCTGGCGCCCATGTGGCGACTACCGCCGCCTTAACGACGTTACCACCCCCGACAGGTGTCAAGAAACAACTCTTGGCTCTTAAAAGAAGTTCCACCAACAGCCTGAGAATGACGATCTTTATTAATACCAACTTATACAGATCCGGAGGAAGCGAACATCTACAGCACGACTTGCCCTCATGCCACGTTCAGCCCTTCCTGAAAAATGCAAAGATTCACAGTTCACTTAAATAGGAACACGATTATCAGAAAATCTCCGAGAGAACAAAGGAACTGGCGAGAGTTCCTCCCACCGTTATCCCTAGCCCCCACCGTTATCCGCTCTGTCATTCGGGGGAGTGCAGCACGCACCTTATCATTCGGACCAGATGTAGTTTCAAAGCTCCGAGGTGACAGAAAATGTAACTCACAGAGAGAAGAGTGCATGCTTGGCCCAGATAAGACCATTATTCAAAGGTTTACAATCCGAGCATTTTACATGAAGCTACACATTCCAAGCGCCTTCCATCCGCGGCTCGAGGCGCCGTCTGCGAATCAAAGAGGGTTTTTACGACCGGACTGATCTAGGTGAAAGGGCACACGGAGGACGAGCCATCCGTCCAGCATTATCATTATCATTCGGACCTTTCATTGGACTTTTGTGACCGCAAGCGTGCCCATGGCTCTGCTGGGCGCCGACTTCCTCTGCGCACACGGGCTGCTGGTTGACGTCAACGCCGAGACCTTCAGCTCCCTGGCATGCACGTTGAGCAGCTCCGCACCGACCGAGCTAGCATGCGCCCTCCCGGCGGCGAACGAGTTTCCTCGCCTGCTCGCGGAGTTCCCGGCCCTCACGCGGCCGATGTTTTCGGCCGTCGCGGTACGACATGGTATCGAGCACCACATACCAACTACGGGCCCGCCGGTCTATGCCAGAGCCCGCTGCCTCGACCCAGCCATGCTCGCCATGGCCAAAGCCGAGTTAGACGCTTTGGAACACCTCGGCATCGTGCAGCGCTCCGAAAGCGCGTGGGCTTCACCACTACACATCGTACCGAAGCCGGGGGGCGGCTGGCGCCCATGTGGCGACTACCGCCGCCTTAACGACGTTACCACCCCCGACAGGTATCCGATCCTGCACATTCAAGACTTCTCCGCCCGTTTGGCAGGACAGGTCATTTTTTCGAAGATGGATTTGATACGGGGATACCACCAGGTACCTTTCAGGCCGGCCGACGTCCCAAAAACGGCCGTCATCACGCCGTTCGGCTTATTCGAATTCCTTTGAATGCCATTTGGCCTCAAGAATGCGGCTCAGGCGTTCCAGCGCTTGATGGACGGCGTGCTGCGCGACCTGCCGTTCCTCTTCGTCTACCTGGACGACATCCTCGTCGCCAGCGCGTCCCGGGCCGAGCACCTCCTCCACCTCCGAACACTGTTCGGGCGCCTCAGCGAGCACGGCCTAATCGTCAACCCGGCCAAATGCCACTTCGGCATGACGGCCGTTGATTTTTTGGGCCACAACATCACCAAGAACATCTAACCGAAGCGCCAGAACACAAACGTAAGGGTGAAGTGCGGTGCTATGCGCACGACTTGTTTGCCAAGAAGAGAAGCAACAACGCAGGTAACCCAAAAAGAGTCTTTATTACAAAGCTTAACTATAGCACTGAGGTGCTCGGGGCTGCGCGCCCCGTGTATATCCCGAGGCCACACCTACCCCTCGGGCGTGGCCGACACCCTCTTGGTGCGCGGAATGATGTCACCGTGCCAGCGCCATCGTGTCTGCCACACGCGCGCCCCCAGAATTCCCGCGCACCTGAAGGGTCAGTTTGCGGGGCAAACGGATGACCCGGCCGAAGCGCCCTCTGGCGGCTGGCGGCGTCTGGGATGCCGGGATGTCATCTGGGATGCCTCCGGCGGCACCTGGGATGGGTGCAGGACCGGGGGGGGGGGGGGCGTGCCGGCGGGGCCGGGCGGTGCCCGAGGTCCGCCCGCCGAGTGGCGGCCCCGCCGCGGGGGCCGAGCCACTGGCGGGGGGTGGTCCACGTCGAGGTGGGCCAGTTTGAAGCGGTCCACGGAAACGCGGTCAGGAGTACCGCCGATGTCGAGGGTGAAGTGTTTCGCCCCAGTCTCCAGCACGCGGAAGGGCCCATCGTACGGGGGCCGCAGCGGTGTCCGGTGGGCGTCGCGGCGGACGAACCCGTACTCCGCCGTGCGAAGCTCCGGGGCGACGTGCGTTGGCGGGCACCCGTGGTGCGCCGTCGGCACCGGGGCGAACCTCCGGGTGGTCTCCTGCAGTGCGGAGCACTGCTGCGCCGCGGACCATGGTGCCGTGGAGTCGGGGAGGACCTCGCCCGGCACCCGCAGCGGTTGTCCGAAGACCAACTCCATGAAAGAAGTAAATACAAATGTAAAACCGCAGGTCACCTAGTTGGGTCAACATTGAATTAATGGCCAAAAGCATGGACCTTCATTACATGCATCATTCTCAGTGGACTGACACCAAGTACAGTCACATGAGACAATGTTAAAACAGCCAGACAGGTGCAAGCACATGTATGAGAAACTTCTTGTGATAAACTCTTCTGTTAAAAAAATCCACCACACACCCCCTCAGGACTCCCAAAGGGAAGCTTATTTACAGCAATAAAATAAAACCTAGAAAAGCATCTGAAAATGCAAAGCCCGTCCGCGTTCGTTTGTATGCAGACGTTTTTGTCAACGTTTTTGACAAAGGACTTGCTCACTACTGTGCCGAAATTTCAGCTTCCTAGCTCAAAGGATGGCTGAGATATCGTCCGGACAAACAAACAAACAAGAAAACAAGAAAGAAAACAAGAAAGAAAACAAACAAACAGAGTGAAAACTGAGTACTCCCTTTCAGCGTGCGTCACTGCCGAGCCCCCTTCGGTGCCCAGCAATGACGATTTGCAATGCCTGGAGATGGCATAGGAAAGGTGCGGTGTACAACAAGAAAGAAAACAAACAAACAGAGTGAAAACTGAGTACGCCCTTTCAGCGTGCGTCACTGCTGAGCCCCTTTCGGTGCCCAGCAATGACGATTTGCAATGCCTGGAGATGGCATAGGAAAGGTGCGGTGTACAACAAGAAAGAAAACAAACAACGAGAGTGAAAACTGAGTACTCCCTTTCAGCGTGCGTCACTGCCGAGCCCCCTTGGGTGCCCAGCAATGACGATTTGCAATGCCTGGAGATGGCATAGGAAAGGTGCGGTGTACAATAAATCAAAAATATTCTTGATAGCCACATCACTTGGTCACTGTCATGTCCAAATATTAGCTTCCCAGCTCAAAAGGTGCCTGAGATATTGGCCAAATGAGAAAGAAAATAAATAAATGATTAATAATGAAAATAAATAAATAATAATCATAAAAAAATTAAATTAGTAATCAATTCGGTCAGAGAACACATGAACCAGCACCATTTCATCAGAATCTGTACCTTAAAATTTTTTTTTTTTATAGCCATTTGTTTTTTGGTTTTTTAAAATTAATCCATTAATCCCATTTCCAGCCATTAATCAGGAATGATTTTCAATCCAGCATTTCCATGAATCAAATAATTAATCAAATAATTAATCGATTCGCCATTAATCGCCATTAATCAAATAATTAAATAATTAATCGATTAATTGATTGATTAATTAATAAATCAAAAATAGTCTTTGCAGCCAAATCACCTGGTCATTGGCATGTCCAAATATCAGCTTCCTCATTCAAAAGGTGCCTGAGTTAATGGTCAGAAGAGAAAGGAAATTTGATTAATTAAATAAGTACTTAATTAATCGCTAAAAATTAAATAACTCCTCAATTAATTGATTAATCAAAAAACAAAAAATAGCGTTTTTGACAAAGGACTTGCTCACTCCTGTGCCGAAATTTCAGCTTCCGAGCTCAAAGGATGGCTGAGATATCGTCCGGACAAACAAACAAACAAACAACCAGAGTGAAAACTGAGTACTCCCTTTCAGCGTGCGTCACTGCCGAGCCCCCTTCGGTGCCCGGCAATGACGATTTGCAATGCCTGGAGATGGCATAGGAAAGGTGCGGTGTACAACAAGTACAGATACATTCAAAGTACACCGCCCCCATGCCAAATAATTATATATCCTACAGCGCGGCATTGCCGGGGCACCTCCGGCGCCCGGCAATACCGCAGTGCAGCTCGTAGAGGCTGCATTGGGAAGGAGAGGTGTACGCTAATTGATTGATTAATTGTACACCGCTCCTTTCCTATGCCATCTCCAGGCATTGCAAATCGTCATTGCCGGGCACCAAAGGGGGCTCGGCAGTGACGCACGCTGAAAGAGAGTACTCAGTTTTCACTCTGGTTTCTTGGTTTCTTGTTTTCTTTCTTTCTTTCTTGCTTTCTTGCTTGTTTGTCCGGACGATATCTCAGCCATCCTTTAAGCTAGGAAGCTGAAATTTCGGCTCAATAGTGAGCAAGTCCTTTGTCAAAAACGGTATTTTTTGTTTTTTGATTAATCAATTAATTGATGAGTTATTTAATTATTAGCGATTAATTAAGTACTTATTTAATTAATTAAATTTCATTTCTCTTCTGACCATTAACTCAGGCACCTTTTGAGTTAGGAAGCTGATATTTGGACATGCCAATGACCAGGTGATTTGGCTGCAAAGGCTATTTTTGATTTATTAATTAATCAATTAATCAATTAATCGATTAATTATTTAATTATTTGATTAATGACAAATTTTTTATTTTTTTTTAAGTTACAGATTCTTATGAAATGGTGGTGGTTTATGTGTTCTCTGACCGAATTGATTAATAATTTAATTTTTTTATGATTATTATTTATTTATTTTCATTATTAATCATTTATTTATCTTCTTTCTCATTTGGCCAATATCTCAGGCACCTTTTGAGCTCAGAAGCTAATATTTGGACATGAGTGACCAAGTGATGTGGCTATCAAGGATATTTTTGATTTATTGATTAATCAATTATTAATTAATCAATTAATCGTTTAATTATTTGATTAATGACAAATTGTTTTTTTTTCCCCCAGTTACAGATTCTGATGAAATGGTGGGGGTTTATGTGTTCTGTGACCGAATTGATTGATAATGCAATTTTTTCATGATTATTCTTTATTTATTTTCATTATTAATCATTTATTTATTTTCTTTCTCATTTGGCCAATATCTCAGGCACCTTTTGAGCTCAGAAGCTTATATTTGGACATGAGTGACCAGGTTATGTGGCTATCAAGGATATTTTTGATTTATTGATTAATCAATTAATCAATGTATCGATTAATGATTTAATTATTCGATTAATTACTAAAAAAAATTTTTTTCCCCCAGTTACAGATTCTGATGAAATGGTGGGGGTTTATGTGTTCTGTGACCGAATTGATTGATAATGCAATTTTTTCATGATTATTCTTTATTTATTTTCATTATTAATCATTTATTTATTTTCTTTCTCATTTGGCCAATATCTCAGGCACCTTTTGAGCTGGGAATCTAATATTTGGACATGACAGTGACCAAGTGATGTGGCTATCAAGGATATTTTTGATTAATTGATTAATCATTTCATCGATTCATTATTTATTGATTAATCGATGAATTACTTATTGATTAATCAATTAATTATTTAGTTTTTTATTAATGACTTATTTGATTAAATTTCTAAAAGATACATCTTCGGATGAAGCACAAGTGGTTTTGTTATGGTATTAGCCAATTGATTAAGAAAATATTTTGTGATAATCTTTTATTGATTTTAATTATACAATTAATCAATCAATTAGATGTACATCTCTCCCTCTCAATGCAGCCTCTATGAGCTCCACTGCGGTATTGCCGGGCGCCAGAGGCGCCCCGGCAATGCCGCGCTGTAGGATATTTAATTATTTGGCATGGGGGCGGTGTACTTTGAATGTATGTGTACTTGTTGTATAATTAAAATCAATAAAAGATTATCACAAAATATTTTCTTAATCAATTGGCTAATGGCATAACTAAACCACGAGTGCTTCATCCAAAGATGAATTTTTTAGAAATTTAATTAAATAAGTCATTAATAAAAAAATAAATAGTTAATTGATTAACCAATAAATAAATTAATCAATTAATCAATAAATAATAAATCGATTAAATGATTAATCAATAAATCAAAAATATCCTTGATAGCCACATCTCTTGGTCACCGTCATGTCCAAATATTAGCTTCCCAGCTCAAAAGGTGCCTGAGATATTGGCCAAATGAGAAAGAAAATAAATAAATGATTAATGAAAATAAAGAAATAATAATCATTAAAAAATTAAATTATTAATCAATTCGGTCACAGAACACATAAACGACCATCATTTCATCAGAATCTGTAACTGATTTTTTTTCCAGTAATTAATCGAATAATTAAATAATTAATCGATTAATTGATTACTTGATTAATCAATAAATCAAAAATATCCTTGATAGCCACATCACTTGGTCACTCATGTCCAAATATTAGCTACCCAGCTCAAAAGGTGCCTGAGCTATTGGCCAAATGAGAAAGAAATTAAATAAATGACTAATAATGAAAATAAATAAATAATAATCATTAAAAAATTAAATTATTAATCAATTCGGTCAGAGAACACGTAAACCACCACCATTTCATCAGAATCTGTAACTTAAAAAAAAAAAGAAAATCGTCATTAATCAAATAATTAAATAATTAATCGATTAATTGATTAAATAATAAATCAAAAAAGGCCATTGCAGCCAAATCACCTGGTCATTGGCATGCCCAAATATCAGCTTCCTAACTCAAAAGGTGCCTGAGTTAATGGTCAGAAGAGAAAGGAAATTTGATTAATTAAATAAGTACTTAATTAATCCCTAATAATTAAATAACTCCTCAATTAATTGATTAATCAAAAAACAAAAAATAACGTTTTTGACAAAGGACTTGCTCACTATTGTGCCGAAATTTCAGCTTCCTAACAAAGGATGGCTGAGATATCGTCCGGACAAACAAACAAACAAACAAGGAGAGTGAAAACTGAGTACTCCCTTTCAGCGTGCGTCACTGCGGAGCCCCCTTCGGTGCCCAGCAATGACGATTTGCAATGCCTGGAGATGGCATAGGAAAAGTGCGGTGTACAACAAGTACACATACATTCAAAGTACACCGCCCCCATGCCAAATAATTAAATATCCTACAGCGCGGCATTGCCGGGGCACCGATGGCGCCCGTCAATACCGCAGTGCACCTCATAGAGGCTGCATTGGGAGGGAGAGGTGTACGCTAATTGATTGATTAATTGTAGAATTAAAATCAATAAAAGATTATCACAAATTATTTTCTTAATCAATTGGCTAATAGCATAACTAAACCACTCGTGCTTCATCAGAAGCTGTATCTTTTAGAAATTTAATTTAAAAAGTCATTAATAAAAAATTAAATAATTAATTGATTCAGCAATAAATAATTAATCGATTAAATGATTAATCAATAAATCAAAAATATCCTTGATGGCCACATCACTTGGTCACCGACATGTCCAAATATTAGCTTCCCAGCTCAAAAGGTGCCTGAGATATTGGCCAAATGAGAAAGAAAATAAATAAATGATTAATAATGAAAATAAATAAATAATAATCATGAAAAAATTGCATTATCAATCAATTCGGTCACAGAACACATAAACCCCCACCATTTCATCAGAATCTGTAACTGGGGGAAAAAAAACAATTTGTCATTAATCAAATAATTAAACGATTAATTGATTAATTGATTAATTAATAATTGATTAATCAATAAATCAAAAATATCCTTGATAGCCACATCACTTGGTCACTCATGTCCAAATATTAGCTTCTGAGTTCAAAAGGTGCCTGAGATATTGGCCAAATGAGAAAGAAGATAAATAAATGATTAATAATGAAAATAAATAAATAATAATCATAAAAAAATTAAATTATTAATCAATTCGGTCAGAGAACACATAAACCACCACCATTTCATCAGAATCTGTAACTTAATTATTTTTTTTTATAGCCATTAATCAAATAATTAAATAATTAATCGATTAATTGATTGATTAATTAATAAATCAAAAATAGCCTTTGCAGCCAAATCACCTGGTCATTGGCATGTCCAAATATCAGCTTCCTCACTCAAAAGGTGCCTGAGTTAATGATCAGAAGAGAAAGGAAATTTGATTAATTAAATAAGTACTTAATTAATCGCTAAAAATTAAATAACTCCTCAATTAATTGATTCATCAAAAAATAAAAAACACAGTTTTTGACAAAGGACATGCTCACTCCTGTGCCGAAATTTCAGCTTCCTGGCTCAAAGGATGGCTGAGATATCGTCCGGACAAACAAACAAACAAACAACCAGTGTGAAAACTGAGTACTCCCTTTCAGCGTGCGTCACTGCCGAGCCCCCTTCGGTGCCCGGCAATGACGATTTGCAATGCCTGGAGATGGCATAGGAAAGGTGCGGTGTACAACAAGTACAGATACATTCAAAGTACACCGCCGTCACCGCCCTGTCAGGGAATAAATATTCATATTGACAATATTGCTAGAATATATATCAATGTAATCTTGTTTAAAGTAGAATATGTTTTACTTTACGATGAGCAAAAGTGCATAGAACTAGAGTTAACAGGTGGTCGGGAGAGTTAATTTCAGACAAAATGTGTAACGCTCTTGGACCGCCACCTGTCTATCAAAAATAGCCTATGTTCAGTTCACTGCACATAGGCTGCAAATTCTTCCTCAGCAGGTCAGAGCATTTGACCTCTTGAACAGAAATAAGTACTAGCTGGCCAAGAGAGAGCCAAATAAGGTTTTGGATAAGGGAACCAGAAACACCCTGCATGCTCCGCAACATCAAAGGAGTTTGGGGCTTTAAAACCAGGAGAAAGTTGCGAGCAGAGAGCAGAGTGGACGGGGAGAGTGAATGAAGAGGAGTGAACAACTGGAGACTGGTCAACAACTGAACGAGCTTCAAAAGACCTACAGACCGAGCTTCAACCAAGACCTACCAAACAAGCTTCAACAAAGACTGGAACAAAGACTCATTAAAGATCTCGGCTTAGTATACAACAAATTCTCAAAAGTGAATAAAACATTGATTTTGCTATAACGAAGTTTCTGGAAGTTTCTGGAAGTTTCTGAAGTAGAAAAGAAGTTAAATTTATTATTCTACAATTGGTGGTCCGTAAGGGAGTCAACTCCACAGAACAAGGTAAGCTTTTGTTTGTTACCTTCGCAAAAGCGGAAGGTTATGTTTTGATCGCTGTGTATTTATTTGTATGTCTGTGTGTGTGTGTGTGTGTATGTTATTCGCATAACTCAAAAAGTATTCAACCGAATTGCATGAAATTTGGTGGGATGATTGGTTATTACACGGGACACATTTGATTAGATTTTGGGAGCAATCGGGTCAAAGGTCAAGGTCAAGGTCACGAAAAGGTCAAAATCGTATTTTTACCGTAGCGCGGTCAATTTTTATCCAATTGGCATGCAACTAATGCCAAAATGTTCAGAATTCAATGCCCGATCTTGTGATATACGACATGACCCAGTGAAGACATTACCCTTGTTAGCGGTTGGGGGTCAAAGGTCAGGGGGGTCACGACCTTGCAAAATGTGCGTTTTTTGTCATAACTCGGTCAATTCTTATCCGATTTGCATGAAATCAGCACCAAACTGTTCACTGTTCTGTTCCCTACACTCCCATGCCAAGTACAGAACAGTAGCTGCGGCGAAGGTATGCGCTCTACCGAGTGCCCGTTCTAGTTATCTGTGTAGTCTGATGTTAATCTGCGCAAATAGTTCAGTGTTTGAGTTTTGTGTATGTTTGTTGATATGTGGAAGGGAAAAAAAAATCACGAGGCCTTTAACAGGTTTCAGAAATCATGACAATTTTTTTTCTCTTTTTCTTCCAAAATTTAACTAAGTGTACGCATTTTTCAGGGATGGTGCCATGGACCGTCACAAATATCCACTAAAGCCTTTTGTCTTTAGAAAAGGTGCTGTGCTTTCATGAAGAACCACTGATATCGTATATACTGTATAATTATTGTACGATTTAAAAAAAAAAAAAATTTCAGAAGTCATGATGATTAAATTTTTTTTAAATAATAATAATAAATTGTTTTTTTGTTTTTTTCTGTAATTTGAATTTTTTTTCGGTACATTCTACGAGTGCAAAGAGCCACTAACGAATCCCGGAACGTTAGCGAAAACGGTGCTGCATTCGTCCAGTCATGAAAATATTTTGTGTATGAATATGCTTTTTGTGTATTCATTTGATTTCATACGTGATTCCAGTCCAATGGTCTGCGTCACATATCTGCCCATTCCTTTTGTATGATGATTCAAATTTGTTGGGTTCCTACGGTTGAGACTTATATAATATTTTTCCTGTGGTGAGCCTCTTCTTTGATGTGGTCACGAGGGACGTGTGGATATGCTCTCGCACAAGCTGAACAGCGATTTAAAAAAAAAAAAAAAAAAAAAAAATTTTTTAAAGCGATTTTTAAAAGCGATTTTTAAAAGCGATTTTAAAGCGATTTTAAAGCGAAATAGCGATTTTTTAAAAAACGATTATCTGAGGATTTTTTAATAATTAGCGATTTTTGTACAAAAAAAAAACTGCATTTTATACAGTATACAGTGTTAAGGGAAAATCGGCTGGATTCGATTTTCAAACATGAATTCCCAGTGCTACAAAAGTGAGTTTAGCATTGTCATAAAGGTTTTCCGTGTCATCTCCAAGTAAGACACTGATGCCGGTAATTGTATCCTGCCACTGGAATGCGTGCAGGCAGGTCACCCATGGCAACCGTTTGGTGTTGTGTCCTGGGCCCTAGCCCACACTTCTTATATATGGGATCAGAAACGATTTTTTAAAATGTAATTTAGTGAAATAAGATACTATGCCTGGTGGCAAGGCAATTAACTGGACCCAAACACAACATTGTACCTGTTTGATGAAACAAAACTTAGATCTGTATATATATGGGTGAATTTACAGGTAAATGGATTTGGTGACCCTTTCAAGTGGTGAACTAACATCACGTCCTTTCCCCCCCCCCCCCTTCTATTTCCTGTCCCCTCTACCCTAATCCTAAACCCCATCCTGCCATCATCTTCCCCACCAAGTCAGGTTATATTACACATTGTATGAGGCATGTATAGGATCGTTGATTGTATGGGATTGGATGGGATTGCATATCCCATATGGATCCCATATTGATTTAGCATATCACCTCATTATGTGGTCTTGCTGTGTTTTTGTGTGTATGGGTATGTGGGTATGTATGTGTGGGTATGCATGTGTTTTGCACCCCTCTTCCCCCCCCTCCTCCAACCATGGCCCCAATACTGCTACAATAATTAGTGCCATGATACGACACAGTTCAAATGATTAACTGTTACTTTATGAGTGTAAGGCCTTGCACAGAAGTTTGAGAGGGAGATAGTATTTACCATATAATCTCTCACAGCCTTGTAAGGGACTCATGAGTGCGGCCAATAATACACAGTTATCTTTAGAATAATACAATGAGTGTCGTATTTCGCATAGTATTAATACACTTAAGGGAGCCCCGCCCCACCCCCCCCACCCCCCCAGCCTCATTCCTCCCTTGTTTGCTTTCTCCTCTTTCAGTGCATCCTGCCACTCCTCCTACTCCCTTGCCCCACCCTTTTTCCTCCCCTCTTTCCTCCTCTTTTTACTCCTCTTTTACCTGTCTTTTACCTGTTTTCACCTTTCATAGTAGTAGATGATAAATGTTGCTTCTGGGACACCTCCGTTTAACATGGGAAATCCCTATCTAATGTCATTTACCCCCTTGTCTTTTTCAAAAATCATAAACACCTCTATTTCTCCCTCTATGAACCTATAATCCTTCTCGCCTTATGAACCTATAATCCTTCTCGCCTTATGAACCTATAATCCTTCTCACCTTATGAACCTATAATCCTTCTCGCCTTATGAACCTATGATTTTCTTCCTTTATGAACCTATAATCCTTCTCACCTTATGAACCTATGATTTTCTTCCTTTATGAACCTATAATTAATCCTTCTAGCCTTATGAACCTATGATCCTTCTCACTTCCATGTAAATTTTACCCTATTCCCCCCACTACCCCCTTAATGTAGTTCCTTAGACCACTCTGCTAATGAGCCTATAAATATATTATCTCTTTCTAACTTTTTTAAGAGTTCCATTCTCCTATAGAACTCATCCCCATCAAGTATATTTATAAAGTATACAGGTTCCTTAACCTTTTGTTGTGAAAGTATAAAGTGGTATGTTTCACGGAGGGTTCTTGTTTGACCTCCTCCTCTCCCACATACCATTTTAAAATTATAATATTTATTATCCGATTGATAACCATTAATGTTCTCACTCCACTCTAATATATTTTTCTTCCCGCCCTCCATTACCCCACTTAACAAATGAATACGTTTATCCGTCTTGAGAACCTTCTGACCAGTGATTCGCTCAACCTCTTGAATCTGATATTTTTCACATTCGTTATGTTTTCCATTTATATACCAAGGTTGATTACACCTCCACTCTTTAGTCTGGTTGATACTTGGTTCTATCATTTATATAATAGTAAAAAAGGTGGCGGTAGCCCGTTAAAATCCCTAACCCCCCTTTTTAACTTATCACTTATATATATATATATCTTATATACTTATATAACCATAAGGGAGACGATCAATTCCATTTTCTAAAATAAACCTCTTATCATCAAAAGCCCCCAATGCTTTCTTATTCACCTCTTCTGAATATAATTGATGTTTATAACTTCTTATTCCATTAATCTTTCTAAACTCTTCTTTCTTTGTTGTTAAACAGTTATAATAATCCTTAAAGTTTATTGTTTCTTTAATGACATTTTTCTTTATACCTTTTAACTTCTTATCAGTCTTTTCAACGTTATTCACAATGTATTTATAAGCATAAGCCTTCGACCTCAATCCCACAAATTCACTCATAACATTTCCTCCCAATTCATCCTTGAACTTTCCAATCACCTTTTTATTTTTAGAAGAGAACAACTCACTCTCTGGACTGTAATTACTTGTATCATAGATATTAATGTCCTTTTTCATATCTGAATAAACATCATCAGTATTAATTTTCAAAATAAAACTATCAGTATCCATATACAACAATGACACATTATCCTTATACTTTGATTTTAGATTAATATAAAAGTAATCATACATTAATGACTTTGACAAGTCAAGAATTGATGTTCCAATGTAAATAGGTTTGTCCATTTCAATACTCTCTTTAACCAAATGGATCGCACAAAAGTTCTCAGTAAAGACCTCAGCTCTAGTAAAACTCGGTCTATTAATTAATTTTGATGCTTGTTCCCAAGATGTTGCTAGTCTGATATTTTGTCTTTTCCTCACATTCTCCATGGTCTTACCAAAGACCGCATTATTCATTAATTTATAAAAGTCTTTCTCAAAATCTGTTTTTGACTCTGTTCTTCTTTGTGTATTAAAATCAATGTACCCCTTTAACCAATGACTTTGATTGAACTTTAGAACCCTGTGGATCTTCTCTACTCTTAGACCTTTTGATAAATATTGTCGCAAATTTCTTTGGTGTAGTACATAATTTTTCTTGTTATATAATGTAGTAAGTAATTTTTCTGTTGATTCACCTATATCAAACGATCGTTGATAATCACTCAACCATTCTTTCTTTGGACTTTCTTTCTCACAAGCAAATGGAAGATCTTTATGTTTGATATGAAGTTCTTCAGGATATTTTAAATCAACCTCAAAATAATAACCAACCTTTGAATCATCCAATTGTTTTTGTGTAGAGATACATACATCTTGTAAAACCTTTGTGTAGTCTTTTTCCTTTACCCATCTTAGTTTCCCATAAGGAAGAGCTTGAGACATTGCCCAGCCATACAAGTTGTTTGCGTCATAGTACATCAAGTAAGAACTCTCTTTCGTTGAATCATAATTTGGAAGATATTTGTTATTTGCTTTTGAGTAGCTGCTCGAGCATACTTGTGAAATTCCACCTCTTTTTGCCTTTTCAATCATCAAAAGCATATCGACATCGGTTATCAAATCCAAATCTTGTTTTGTCATTTTCAACATCGCGCTCCAAGCCAATCCAGGTGCTGTGTAGTAGTGAGCAGGATCCAATCCATATCCAGTGCGACAAACAGATCTAAAGGCTTCAAATACATCGGCCAATAAAAGCACATCAGTTTTGAGATACAAATCGTGATACTCACCAAGATTCTTGATGTTATATTTTTCCCAAACATTTTGTGCGTGTACATAATCTTTATCAGATATATGACTGTTGTTTAATTTGTTATCGAAATTTTCTTTTAAAGGAAGTTGTGTTTCATTGAATCTCTCAAATGAGTCCATATAGTCATAGGGGTAAATTCCCTTTTGTGTTAGAAAATCTTTATCTGAAAAATACTCTGAAAGACATGGAAACTCTTTTAGATTTTGAACCAAGTTAGCCAATGGACTTGCCATGAATTTAAATGTATCAAGAAATCTGATATGAGTAATAGGAGATGTGTGAATTGTTTTTGTGAATGAAATGTATTTCTGATCTGTGTTAGGAATTGCTGAAATGTGTCCAGATGTCTTTGAAAGTTCATTAATAAATAGATGCGTATCATAATGAGCATTGTTATGAAGAAAGACAGGAATGAAAGAGGGGAGTTGATAATTAATATTACAACTTTGATGAGCTGGACCTCTATATTTACCAGTGAGATGACAATGATCTCTAACCTTTAGACCTTCACCAATTTTTTCCTCACAAATATGACAAACATTGTTTTTTCTAAATTCCCTTTTCTGTTCACTCGTCAAAGACATTGGTTTATTAGTTTCTCTCATTATCTTGGTTAATCGGACACAGTCTTTTTCTAGTCGTTTCACAAACTCCTCTGGGGTATTTGAGCCTCTATACTCCTCTAACTTGTTATATTTATCACCAACGGATGATTTGATATAATAACAAAAACCGCAAGGAGTATGTTTTTGATATTTATTTGTGTATGAATCTTTTGGATCTGGAGAAGCAGTATCTATTTTTTCTAGAATACTTTCAAAATCAGCATATATAACAAATGGATGTTTGATCTTTTTCTTTTCATCTTTGAATGTGATATTTGAGCCTTCTTTAGGCATATTGATTACCGTTGATTTATGTTCACCACAATAATTTGAATGTTTATCTAATCTTTCTTGTGTATGGAAGAAGTTAAGACAACGCAAACAAATATATATTTTATTTGTTCTTTTACATACTTGTGGTTTTATTAATTTAGCAATATCTTTAATGTATGTATAATGTGAATTTTCCTCTGAATTAAAATATAGAAGATTAATATGAGTTTGTTTACAATTGTCAGAAAGCTTTAAAACCTGAATGCTGTTTGTTTCTGTTAGACCATAAACATTAACTGATAAATTATTTATCTTTTCAAATTTAGGAATATCATTTAAAGCCATCGGAAACTTTAGATCTTTCGTATTTAATGTATTCTCATATTTTTTATAATGAGATACTCTTTCATCATGAAAATGTGGAGGATGTAAGTGTGCTAGAATAGACCAGAGAAAACATTTATTGTCTTTATTTTTGATATTGATAACTGCTTTTCTATTTTTGATAACACTGGGTAAATCAATGTAGGAAGAAGCTTTTAGAGGATCTGATTTAAGAATATGAATGTCTATGTAAATAATTTTTCCTATATTGAATCCACTTCCTACGATTGAATTATCCACATCTTGCTCTTGTTTAATAAGTTCATCATAGACTCCTGATGTTTTAAAATCTTGATATGAAGATATAAAGTGTGGCTCAGTTCTCATGTATGGTGTATCTATAACTCCTTCGTCCTTTGTCATTTCTAATTTTACTCCCATATAAAATTTAAGTGGTTTCATTTCTTTTAGTGTTTTTTCAATCAACGTTTGAACAACAGGTTTAACTCTTTCTACAGCATCAACTATAGACTCTGGTTCAGGAGGTTTGAAGTTAAAGACTCTTATTTTAATATGTTCTTTGAATGCGCCATCAGAGTTTTTAGTTGTGATAAAATTTGATAAATGTAGAATTGTTTTAAGATGTATTTCGAAGCCTTTCTTGAGGATATTTTTATTACATGCAGAACAGTGTTTTGTTTCCTTCTGAATAGGAGATAGTAGGTGAAGTAGATTAAATGTGTGTTTGTTAGTTTTAAGGTGTCTTTTGTATTGTTTATATTCTTGTTCACAAACATCGCAATACGTTGCTTTGATCATATTTATTTATATAGTAAAATTATACTTAAAACAAAGTGCATTTTTTAGAGGCTTTTTAAAAGATGAAACTGTGCTTAAAGTAAACACCTTTGAGCTTTTCAACTCGTTTTATGTATATAACTTTACTTAAAGTAAAACACCTTTGAGTTTTTCAACTCGTTTTATGTATATAACTTTACTTAAAGTAAAATACCTTTGAGCTTTTCAACTCGTTTTATGTATATAACTTTACTTAAAGTAAAACACCTTTGAGCTTTTCAACTCGTTTTATGTATATAACTTTACTTAAAGTAAAACACCTTTGAGCTTTTCAACTCGTTTTATGTATATAACTTTACTTAAAGTAAAACACCTTTGAGCTTTTCAACTCGTTTTATGTATATAACTTTACTTAAAGTAAAACACCTTTGAGCTTTTCAACTCGTTTTATGCATATAACTTTACTTAAAGTAAAACACCTTTGAGCTTTTCAACTCGTTTTATGTATATAACTTTACTTAAAGTAAAACACCTTTTTTTTTTTCTTTTTTTTTATTTTTTATTTTATTTTTTTATTTTTTATTTTTTTTATTTTTTATTTTTATTTTATTTTATTTTTTTTATTTTTTTTATTTTTTATTTTTTTTATTTTTTTTGTATACAAGATCGAGGCTCGTGAAAGAGCTAACAATAATCACAAAAAAGACAAACCAACTCCTCTCTGGGGGAGCAAGGCCAGAGAGGAGTCGGTAGAAGACAGAAAGACCACCAACCTGCCTGCGGTGAGTGAGTGAAAGGCCCTCGGAGTTGACTACATCGCAGGAGATTCCAATGATTCTGAAAGCTTTGGCCTCAACAGCGTGAAGCCGAGCAAGGTGTGAGGCAGGAGCACCAGCCCAGAGGGGGGAACAGTATTCCATTGAGCTGCGGATGAAAGCCTTGTATGTGGTGAGGAGCTCAGGTGTGCCAAGGAAGGACTTCGCACGACGGAGGATGCCCAGTCGGCGACTGGCTTTGGAGGCGAGCTTGGAAATGGGGTTTTCCCAAGAAAGATCATGGCAGATAGTGAGACCCAAAAGCTTGAGCGACAGAACTTCTTGGAGAGGATTGTTGAGAAAGTAGATGGGAGGGTTGTCCAGTCGGTCCTTTCGGAGAGACATTGTAAGAGTGTGAGATTTGTCAGGATTGAAAGACATGTTCCACTTGTTTGACCAGTCTGTGATTTTGTCCAGGTCTGCAGAGAGTGAGGAGGCTGCAGACTGCCGATCTGAGGGATGAGGAATGGAGCGGCAGATAGTGGAGTCATCAGCAAAGAGATAGAGAGGATTTTCCAGAGAGTCGGAGAGGTCATTGATAAAGACCAGAAATAGCACAGGGCCCAGAAAGCCAGAAAATAGCACCTTTGAGCTTTTCAACACGTTTTATGTATATAACTTTACTTAAAGTAAAGCGTCTATGTATTAGCCAGAAAGTTTAGATACTCTAGTTCATAAATTTCAATTTCACTATCTGAGTCATCAATAAAGCTACTCTCATAACTATCATTTGAACACAAACTATTAGTATCATAACTATCTTCAGATCCTAGACTCTCAGTATAATAACTCTCAGAGTATTGACTGTTAATATCACTCATTTACATACCATTAAACTTCCATCAATATCTATATATTTTCTTTCATTAGAACTAATAACCACAATATTTTTTACATTAAATGTTATTTTCAAATAATCTCTAATAATCAGAGTACGGAATGATAGTTCACCACTAATATTCATATTATTAATTTCACCCACATCTTTGGGTCTATTAAAGAATATACAAATGTTTCCTCTAGAATCGTTGATGGTTTTATCATTCATTTTCAAAGCTTCTTTATCAATGATCTTTTCAAGCTTTGAGTAAATTGTTAGTAGTAGTGGAGAAACTTTTGTCAAATTTACTTTAATAGAGTTATTAATTAACATAGCTTGTCCTGTAAATTTAATAAAAGGACACATGTTATTCTCCATTATGGGTTTAATCCAAAAATTTCCATATTTATCTTTGTTCAATTTAACATCTTTGACATATTTTTCTATATCTTCCACCGAAGTAGAGATTGATTGAAATTTGTCTTTTGTGTTTTGAAACATTGTATTTATTAGCTAATAAATTTGCGTTTAGTTTAAGTAAAGTTATATACATAAAACGAGTTGAAAAGCTCAAAGGTGTTTTACTTTAAGCACAGTTTCATCTTTAAAAAAGCCTCTAAAAAAGGCACTTTGTTTTAAGTATAATTTTACTATATAAATATGATAAATTCTGAAGGATATTTAGAATTTCCAGACTCTCCATATGATAAATTAGAGAATTGTCCGGCTTGTGGTAGAGTGGGGCTTAATACAGAATCAGAAGCATATAAACAATGTATTTTCTGTGATTATCTTCTAATTAATGATAATAAAAAATATAGAAAAATATATAACTCTTTTAAATTAGAACCAAAAATGAATTACTTTACAAGATTAATAAGAGAGATGAATGTTAAGTATTATGGGGATAATACACCATTTCTTACAAGGGAAGAGACTATTTGTATTGAGGAAATGTATAAGGGTTTAATGATATTTATTATTCAAAATAATTTTAATGGAAATGTTAATACAAGATACTATATAAACAAAATAATGGATTATTTTGAAATTAAACCTGAACTCAGGATAAAATATAGAGTTTCTCAAAAAACTCAAAAAAAGTTAGATGACTTGTTTTCCAAATATATAAATGAATGATTTTTTACCTGTTTGGGAAAATAAGATAAAATTTAATAACCATAAAAATCTTCCAAATTCATTGAGATGTCTAATAGTCGGTTCAAGCGGATGTGGAAAAACCTGTTTACTTTTAAAGATGCTCCTTAGTCCTAATTTTTTAGATTATGATAATTTAATAATTTTTACAAAGTCAAGTTTTCAACCTGAGTATCAACTACTCTCACAGGGTTTTAATGCGGGTCTTAAAAAGGAAGACATTATCGGTTTATTTAAACTTCAAAACAAACTAAATGATTATAATATTGATGATATAATACAATTATTTTGTGATACACAGAAATCAAAATCAAAACTAAAACCCATAACTTGTATTCTCAGTGATAATACGGATGATATACCTTCACCTCAAGATTTAGATAAATCAAAAAAGAACCTCGTTATCTTTGATGATTGTGTTAATGAGAGAAACCAAACAGTAATGGATAGCTACTATACAAGAGGGAGACATTCTTCTTGTAATTGTATTTATCTTAGTCAGTCATATTTTCAACTCCCTCGGCGCTCAATAAGAAACAATGCTAATACTTTTATTTTATTTAAGTTAAATTCAATAGATACAAATAATTTTTGGAGAGATAATTGTTCTACATTACGTAGTAAGAAGGAATTTGAAAATAATATGAAACACACGATCGGAAAATATAAATATATTGTTGTGAAACAAGATGAGATACTAAATGATATTTTTCAATAAATAAATACAGAAAATGAATACCGAAGAAAGAGTAAGAAAGTTTAAAGAACATCAAGAGTTGCTTTCAAAAGTTGTAAAGCAACAGGAAGACATAAAGAAGAAAAGGAGACAGAAACTAACTGGTGAAGAAGCCTTTGAAAGAAAACAAGAGAAATTTTTTAAACCACTTTTAAAAACTCAACAAACGATTTCACCTACAGTTCCCATGGTAGAATTTACTCCAAAAAAATTTCAAATGCTCAAAGATTTTAGTCAAATGACAGAGCAAGAACTTGGAGAATTAGAATATGATGATGAAGGATTATTTCGGCATCTTGAGAAGGTAAATAAACTTTCCAATTATATTGTAGAAGCTCTTCAAAACAATGAATATTTGAAGGGTTCAAAAACCAGAGCAGGTCTCATTCCAACAGAAGAACCAGCACAGTTCCATCTTGTGAAAGAAAAGTTATTGATATTTAATGATAAATTGGTGTTCTTAAGTTCTGACCAACCAAATGTTGAATTAACCCCAAGATTAATGTTTCTTCTAACAAAAGATGGACATTCTAATTCACCTTATTTTGATGAACCGCTTGAAATGGAAAGAGAGGAAGATAGAGAGTATATTGAGTTGCTAAACACACTTGATTATGGAGTTTCTGTTGCTGGTAAAAGTAAGAAGAATGAGAAGGAGAAACATATTATTGATGCTTTAAGTAAGCTTGGTTCGGGTGTTAGTTTTCTTCCAAATGACCCATCACAATTAGTTAATAGGTTATTATTGTTGTTAGGTAGTAAGAAGGCTGGAAACAACAATTGTTTTAATGAAGCATCCGCCATTTTAGATCAGTTGATGAATATGAAAATAATTAATAAATGTCAATACAAAGATATTTTATTAGATATTAAATAAGATGAGAAGCACAATTCTTAGTTTTAATTTCACAACGAGTGATTACACAGCTTCATTCCCTTACCCACTACAACTTGACCCCAAAAAAGAATATGAGGCTTCTTTGTTGTCAATGGAGACTTATAATACCTTGTTTAATATCACAGAGAAAAACAACAAGTTTAGTTATAATCCAGGAAGTGGATATAAAACTATAACCGTTTCACCCGGTGCTTACGAGATTTCTCAAATATCTTCAGAAGTCTCTCGCCTTATGAAAGAAAAAGGTGATGAACCAAAAAATATTGTAATAGATATTCAAAAACACACTTCAAAATCAACTATTAAACTTAAAAATAATTATAAAGTTGATTTCACCATTGAAAAATCGTTTAGAGAGCTATTGGGTTTCTCTTCAAAAAAGGTTGAAACTAACGGGACGTCTTACAGTGATAATGTCATTCAAATATCCTCCGGTATAAATTCAGTATTAATTCATTGTGATTTGATTGATGGTGCTTATAACGATGGAATAAGAACAAATACAATATTTTCATTCAGCGCATACTCAACCCCGATTGGTTATAAATTTAATATGGAACCAAAAAATCTTGTCTATTTACCTGTGTCAGGAAAAACCATATACAGAGTAAATTTTAGGATAACCGACCAAGATAATCGTATGATATCCTTTAATGATGAAATTATATCCATCAGAATTCACCTACGTGAAGTTTTTCAATAAATAAATAATGGTTATTGTGAGAAAACACGAGTTGGGAAAATATAAAATAATTACAGGGGATGGGATGTTCCTTTCACCATACTATAAGGGTGAAGGTATGTTTCTTGGGAGAGGATACTATAAACCAAAGAGACAACGGGGTGTGGGACATCAATTTAGAAATAAAGGAGATGGGATAATTGATACTCTAATGGGTATTGGTTCAACCATCCTTAAACATAAAGACCTAATTGGTTCAACTGCTTCTGCCGTGGGCTCAGTTGCGGGTGCTATAAAGAGTATAAAAGATGCTCAAAAGGAGTCTCATAAATTACAAGCAATCAAAGAAATTAAAAAAGGTAAAACTCAACTATCTTCACAAGAACGACAAAAAATCATTAAAATACTTGGGTCAGGGTTTCAACAATTTTAATGCTATATAAATACAAGTATGGAAGCGATTGATAGTATCTATGATTTGGATGATACGATTATCATTTCAAACTCCACTAAAAAGGAAGACTATTTTAAGGTAAATGCTATAACAGGAACAGACTGGAATTCAAACGGAACAAAAAGTTTTGAAATAAATAATCAACAAACTTACTTGAATATAGCTGATAGTTTCTTGCTGTGTAAATTTAAATTCACTAAGGCTGCGAATAATACTAATGCTACACTCGTAAATGATTTCTTCTGGAAAATGTTTGACAGTGTCCGCCTGTATATTGGAACACAAGAGGTTGAAGCGGTTGATTATGTCTCTGCTACATCTGAAATGATGAAATTTACACTATATTCGTTTAGTGATAGAATGGGTAAGGGAGCTGTTGAAGGTTTTATTCCTGATATGTCAACAGGAACAAACGCAGACCCTGGTTATAGTCAAAGGAAGTCAATGTATAATGATGACGCAAAAGCAGAGAATAGTTTTACGGTAGCAGTACCTCTGAAAGGTATATTTGGATTTTGTGATTATGATAAAGTTTTGTATGGGCTTAAAATTAGATTTCAACTACAAAGGAATGATAATGTAAATAGGTTGCTTTTTGGGGTTGAAAATGCTTTTGGCGACAATAATAAATTTGTTATTAATGATTTGTGTTGGTATATTAGTGAATATACTCCTAATCTTAAAACGGAAGAGATGTTAAATAGAAGACTTAACTCAAAGAAACCGCTAAATGTATCATACCTTAAAAGAAGATGTCAACACGTTAAACTGGAACACACTACCTACACTTGGAATTTGGGTGTTCTTGAAGGAAAGCCACGATACCTATGGCTCATTTTTAAGAAACCAGATGGAGAGGACGGTACTAATAAGAATAATGCCCTGAGTGATAATGCTATGGTGAAACAACTTCGGGTTTCTCTTGATGGGACATTTTATCCGCGAGATAGATTGGAAATTGATTGGGAAAAAAATGATTATGCGGAAGCCTACAAGTCTTACCAAAAGGTGTGTGAAAGCAACGGTAATAATGAACCTATTTTGGATATGGTTGCGTTTCAAAAACTTTATACAATCTACACAATTGACCTGAGTTCTCAAAAGGAAACTATAAAGTCTAATAGAGTGGATACTTCTCTATACATTGAAAGAGGAGAGAATGAAGAAGTTGATGCTTATTGTTTGCTTTTGGAGGAAACAGAATTACAGATTAATACAGATAATGGTGTTATGATTAATATCACATAGGTTTTTTCTCATAAATAAATGGTAGGGGTATATGTTAATCAAATCAATCTTGATAAATTAACATCTTGTATTCAAAATCAAAAGCCTTGTATTATTAATGTTAATACATTTCAAAGAAAAGGAGCTGTAAGAATTGATGTTTTACTCACAAGAGAGCAGGTGAAAACACTAAATGATGTTGGATCACTTAAAATTAAAATGACAAAACCTATGTTAAAGAAATATTCAATAGACAAGTCAAGAGGAGGATTTCTCCCATTTCTAATTCCTTTATTTGCTGGTTTAAGTGCGGCGGGAGCATTGACTGGTGGTATTTCAGCAGCGATAAAAACTGCTAACGAAAGGAAGGCACAACTAAAAGCTCAAAAAGAATTGGAAAGACATAACAAGGAGTTGGAGAAACAAATTAGTGGAAGTGGTGTAATTGTAGATTTTGCTCAAAAACTTGAAAGTCTACCTGATAAAGCTAGATTGTTAGTTGGAGATATGCTTTCCTCTATCGCTCAAGCGGGTGTTAAACTAACTAAACGGGGTAATGGATTGTATCTTTCTCATAAATAAATGGATAAATGGTTTAAACAATTTGGAAAGAATACAACGTCAAATATAGAACTCGCTAAGTATTGTAAAACACTAAAAATTGATAATGTGGTTATTTGTATGAGAGATGAATTAATACATATAAATAAGAATACAAAGAATATTATTATGAATTTAGACACACAGAATGGTTCTCATTGGGTTTGTATTCATAATAGTCAGGATAAATATTATTTTGATAGTTATGGTATGCCACCACCTGTTGAAGTAATACAATTCTTACAGAATGGTGTTTATCAAACATTTCAAGTTCAAGAAATTAATTCTAAATGTTGTGGTCAATTATGTTTATATGTATTATTTAAACTCAACAATAATGAAAATTTTTATGATATCATTTTTAATCTAATATAAATGACTTATGTTGGAAAAGATGGTTCTATCTTTGGAAAATCCTCTCAGGATATTGATTTATCAAATTATTATACAAAGGCACAGGCTGAACGACAAAAATATAGTGTAAGTAAAAATATTAATATGAAGAATACTTATAAATTAATCAATTATCCAAACCCTACAGATGCGAATGACTTAATTAGATTAAGTGATTTATCACAATATATATTTTTAAAGAAAACAGCACGTTTTGTTAAACAAGTAAAATTTACAACCACAACACCTGGTTATACTGACCATACACCTTTCCTCATTGAATTTAACTACCTGCTTACAATTGAATTTTATAAAGAAGGACATTTAGTTAATATGCGAATTAATAAATGGGGGTATGATATGTCTGATTTAGGGTATAATTGGTCTTTTTCAATAAACATAGAAGACCTACATGATTTAAATCAGTCTCGTAAAGAAGAATATTATCCACTTGGTGAAGATAAGGATTTATGTGGAAGTACAATTAGCAAACAACAAATACGTGATTTTAAGAAAAGAAAAATATATGATAGTATAGCGATGGTTCGCATGACAAAGAAGGAAGGTAATGAGATAAGGATAGAAAGCCGAGGAATACAAACCGATTTGGTAGTGGGAAGATGGGGTGGTATTACCTGTCATAATATTAATCTCACATATATTTCTGATACATAAATGGCAGGAAGAAGACTACAAGAGAATTATAATTTTTGTATTCAAGGATACCTACAAGAAAAGGGTGCTCGGTATTACATACCTTATGATTTGGAGCATATACATGGGAATTTTGTCATTAAAAACTGGCCTTATACTGATATTGTTAAACCCACAAATAGAGACTTGTTTAAAATATTAAATAAAAATGAACTTCTCAAAGTTATGAAATATAAAACTCTTTTAGAAATCGTCAACAAATCTTATTGGTATCCTATTATGAGAAAAATAATTATAGATACAAGAATATCTCAAAATCCAGATGAGTATATGTATAATATTCTTTGGGGTTCAAACTCAAGGGTAGCAAGGGATGAGGAAGGAGTTGAAGAAGAGAAGGAGGAAGGAGTTGAAGAAGAGAAGGAGGAAAGAGAGAAGGAGGAGAAGGGGGAAAGGGAGAAGGAGGAGAGGGAGGAAAAGGAGAAGGAGGAGAAGGATGAAAGGGAGAAAAAGGAGAAGGAGGAGAGGGAGGAAAGGGAGAAAAAGGAGGAGGAGGAGAGGGAGGAAAAATATAAAAATATGACCATTCCTGAGATTAATGAAAGATTGAAGGTATTACGACAAATAAATAAATCTCAACGCACTGAAGAGGAAAATAAAGAATTAATGACTCTTCCGAACTTATTGGTTTTTAAATTTGCTATAATGAATTCAGAGCGCAGATATACAACATATAGTTGATGATGTTGATGTTATTGACTTTAGTTAGTTTTATTTGTAAATAAATGGAGGAGAGAGTGAAGTCATTTCTAAGGATTCTTTATGTTTTAAAAATCAAGATAGAAATGTATATGTTGAAAACCAAAAAGGTTTTGGCACTATGTAGAACTTTTTCTCATAAATAAATATGAGTTATTGTCTCAAATGTAAAAAGAAAACTAAATCTAAAAATATCTCTTATGTTAAAGCTAAAAATAATAGAGTTTATCAAAAAGGAATATGTCAAGTGTGTGGTTCTAAAAAGTGTCAATTCATCTCTCCTAAAAGTGGAGGAGACATACAAAAGTTTTTGTCAGGTAGCAAATTTACAACAACTGGAATTCCAGGGGAATTACACCTTCCAGGGTATTCTTTCTGTGGCCCAGGAACAAACTTGGATAAAAGATTAGATGAGGCTGACAATCCTAAACCTTGGTCTAAACCTACAAATAGGGTTGATGAAGTGTGTATGAAGCATGATATTGCTTATGGGAAAACCACTACATTGACTGAAAAACATAAAGCCGACAGAGAAATGTTGTATAATTTGTCTTTGATACAAAATCCAACGTTGAGAGAGAAAGTTGATAGGTTTATTGTGAGAAATTTGATAAATGCTAAATTGAAACTTGGCCTTGGTTATTCACCCTCAAAAAACTATTAGGCTCTCATGATGTCATCAAGACTGAGGAGCTTTTGGCTGATGAATTACATAAACCTATAATCACAAAGTTTAAAAGAAGGAAAGTTTATTCTAAATACACCGACCACATATGGTCCGCTGATTTAATCGAACTAAAAAATGATAAGGGATACAAGTATGCTTTAACCGTTATTGATTTGAGGAGTAGATTTGCTTGGGTTGTTCCTTTGAAAAACAAGAGAGGTTATACTCTGAAGTTAGCCTTCCAACAGATATTTAATAAAAGTAAAAGAAAACCAAAGAAACTGTGGACCGATGAGGGAACAGAGTTCTATAACAAAATATTTATGAAATTTCTTAAGGGGGAGGGTATTAAATTATACAGCACCTTTAATGAAGGAAAAGCAGTTGTTATTGAGCGTTTTAATCGTACTTTAAAAGAGAAATTATATAAAAAATTCACACAACTCGGTTCCCAAAAATGGGTGTATTTTATTCAGGATATTGTAGATAATTACAATAATACAGTTCATTCATCAACAAAATCAAAACCATCAGAAACATTTACAAAATTAGAATATGAAAAGGAGATTAATTTGAGAAAACCGAAGTTCAAAGTTGGTGATATTGTAAGAATATACAGATGGAAAAGTCATTTTGAGAAAGGTTATACAAAGAGATGGACTAATGAATTATTCAAAATCGTTGATGTAATGGATACTATGCCTTGGACTTACAAATTATATGATATGAATTGGGAAGAAATCTTGGGTTCATTTTACTCACAAGAATTACAAAAAACAAAACTGATAATTCATTAAACAACAACCATCCATACTTTCATCCACCCAGATTAGCTAATTTAATTAGTAGTAATAAAAAAAAAAAAAAAAAAAAAAAAAAATCATAAGCCACACCCACACAGACCCCACCCACAAACCCCACCCACACAGACCCCACCCACACAGACCACACCCACACAGACCACACCCACACAGACCACACCCACACAGACCCCGCCCACACATAAGAAAGCATTGGGGGCTTTTGATGATAAGAGGTTTATTTTAGAAAATGGAATTGATCGTCTCCCTTATGGTTATATAAGTATATAAGATATATATATATATAAGTGATAAGTTAAAAAGGGGGGTTAGGGATTTTAACGGGCTACCGCCACCTTTTTTACTATTATATAAATGATAGAACCAAGTATCAACCAGACTAAAGAGTGGAGGTGTAATCAACCTTGGTATATAAATGGAAAACATAACGAATGTGAAAAATATCAGATTCAAGAGGTTGAGCGAATCACTGGTCAGAAGGTTCTCAAGACGGATAAACGTATTCATTTGTTAAGTGGGGTAATGGAGGGCGGGAAGAAAAATATATTAGAGTGGAGTGAGAACATTAATGGTTATCAATCGGATAATAAATATTATAATTTTAAAATGGTATGTGGGAGAGGAGGAGGTCAAACAAGAACCCTCCGTGAAACATACCACTTTATACTTTCACAACAAAAGGTTAAGGAACCTGTATACTTTATAAATATACTTGATGGGGATGAGTTCTATAGGAGAATGGAACTCTTAAAAAAGTTAGAAAGAGATAATATATTTATAGGCTCATTAGCAGAGTGGTCTAAGGAACTACATTAAGGGGGTAGTGGGGGGAATAGGGTAAAATTTACATGGAAGTGAGAAGGATCATAGGTTCATAAGGCTAGAAGGATTAATTATAGGTTCATAAAGGAAGAAAATCATAGGTTCATAAGGTGAGAAGGATTATAGGTTCATAAAGGAAGAAAATCATAGGTTCATAAGGCGAGAAGGATTATAGGTTCATAAGGTGAGAAGGATTATAGGTTCATAAGGCGAGAAGGATTATAGGTTCATAAGGCGAGAAGGATTATAGGTTCATAGAGGGAGAAATAGAGGTGTTTATGATTTTTGAAAAAGACAAGGGGGTAAATGACATTAGATAGGGATTTCCCATGTTAAACGGAGGTGTCCCAGAAGCAACATTTATCATCTACTCATAGTTCTCATTGTTTTCTCTCATTGTTGATGAGATTCATCATTGTCATCATGATTGTCATATTGTTGATTATTATTGATGTTCATTCTCAAATTTTGTTAATGATAACTGTTTCATTGTTGATTATACCACGTGGATGTGTTGATACAGGAAATGTTGGTCTTCTGAAATGGATGATTATGGTATGACTATGATTATGAAAATGGTTTTACAATCATGAAAATTGCTATGATTGTCAGGCATGTGATCATTAGGTTTTCGATGTAAATTGATTGCATGGGCTTTAAGGATAGCTTTACAGCCCTGCAGGATTAATGATGTATTACAAGTCATAAAGTTTGTTGGAGTGTTGAAATTTCAGTATGATTGGATTGCATTGGTAAATATTATGAATTAATTGCCATTCATTGGTACACATTTCAGGAATCTTATACCATTTTAATTGTCAAGAACTTTGAGTGTCTTTCAAAGTGAGACATGGTGGGTGACACATGACATGACATGTGACATCACATGACGTGTGACATGTGACACGTGACATGTGGCACGTGACATGTGAGACATTGCCCAATGGACTGGCTCATATCTGTCGGATCAATTTTCGCTGATTGTCTCACAAATGAAGGGTTGAGTTGCCTTCAGTGGTTGTTCAACTTTAATTTGTGATATAATGACCACACAGGATTGAACAAATATGTCAGATATGATCCAGAGGCAGAACGGTTATTTGTCAATTGGCGGAAGGTATGGGTCCGAGGTGACGACCGACATGATCGAATACCTCCGCCAGCGGACGGAACTGTTTTGCCAACATTGGGAACAGGCGTAGATATAGAGTTATCAGACTGATAAATGTGACTTTTGATATTGTCATATATGATGTATTATTATTAGGATTTTATTGATTAATGTTGGTGAATTGATTGAAATTGCATATTTGAATTGATTCTGATTCTGATCCGATTGATCTGATTGATTTTGATCTGATTAATTTAATCTGATCTGATTTTATTTTAATTTAATTTAATCAAGTCAATTGATGGATGAATAAAAAGTGCGGTCTCAAGAAAGAAGCTTTGAGACATTTGCAAAACATCAATGTGCAGACAACCTGGGACGATGAGCGAGGTGGTGAGTCTAGTGGTTATTTGTTATATTATGTGGTTATTTTTGTTTGACCCCCCCTTAACAGGACTTACTGATCCAGACTCATCTGCAACACTGATCAGTGAGATTGGGGTGTGGGAAAAGCCACAGGGCAGGGGGACTCTCTGGAAATCACCTGAAGTCATCAAGTGGACAGGTGGAGAGATACTTCCTGGAAGACCACAGAGTGGAGCTTATCGGAATAAGCTAGACAACAACGCATTCAACGCTACTTTGTATAAGGTGGAACAAACTTCTGCGATTTTTGCAGTACACACAGTTGATAGTGGGTATAGGTGTAGTCCGTTGTGTAGTCCTAGTAGTTATTTGGTACATTGAGTGAGTATAGAGTGTTACTCACACACAGAAAAGATGGGAACTGGACTCTGCAAGGATAAACAAAGTCAATTAGACTTGAGTCAAAGAGGTACTTGTATCAACTCCATGTATCAGAAATATGGTGCAGAATCACTTAAAGATGTGGAATCCTGGCATGAATGGACTAAAGGACGAAAAAGGGAATTCCCACGGGATGGTACTTTTGACAGGAACATATTGGAAACACTCGGTGAAGAATTGAAAGCCAGGAGGAGACAGAAGTTCAAAGTAGACTGGCTGGCCTTCCATTATTGGGATGTGGAATCCAGGAATAGGGCACAGCAAGGACGTATAATGGACCTAGAACTTAAAATAAAAACGATGCAGGATACATTGGAGGACATAAATGCACAACTGCCTTCGAACATAGGAATAAAAGTGACAGTTGTCCCATCTGATTCCCATTTGTCTCCCCAAAAAGGACGGTACAGAGAATTTTTTCGTGTTTCAGGAGAGAACCAGAGATTGCAGTGGCAACTCAGGGATCTGGAGATACAGCCTAGAAATACAAGTGAACAGGTGGACAAACCAGCCAATGACAGACATCGATGTTTTAATTGTGGAAATATTGGACATTGGAAAAGAAGATGCCCGTACGTCAACAAAAAACGATTTCGCAAGGGAGAACCAAGATCAAGGGTACCAGTGCTTACCGGTACCTCAGATAACGATTAGGCCTTCATTGCTGCAGATCCCAAATGACGACAGGCCTCAACAGATTAAATCATAAGACCAACATGAATAATTGTTCATGCTTCTTGTCTCAAAAAATTTTTCGGAGCAAGAATGAATTTTACTTTTGCTTATTAGCGAATTAATAATTAATTGATTCAATGCCAAAATTGGATTTTTTTTGGAACATGAATTAAAAGATCCAGAATTAGAGTTCATTCTGGAAGCCTCATATTTGCCAATTATAAATGTCGTTTTAGGGAGTATTTTGGGCGAAACAATTTTTACAACAAAACAATTACTAAAGTGTGGAACATTGCTTTGCAAAATTTTTTGGAAACCAAGTGACGAGCGTCACATGATCAGCAGGTGGGCATTTTGGACAATTTTTTTGCATGCTGATAGGTCAGTGGTCGACTGACAGGTAAATAGATGTATTGTCAAATTTGGATAAATTATTGTGGGACCAAAAAGGGTAATTTCAATGTGACATTATAGGGGTTTTCTAAAAATAAACTTTTTGTCTATTTGTGTATTAGCGTTTCTAAAATTAAAGGATAAATTTTACGAAATTGAAATGCAATTGACACCCATCTTGATCTGTTAATGATGGTTCAAATGCAAACAAATATACATAATGCTTGGGTTTGTGTATGTTTGTGTGTCAATGTTTTTTTTTGTTTTGTGTGTCAATCTTACAAGAATATCCAGAAAATTCGTACAATAAAATGGGAATATAATTTGATTATGTACATTATCTCTTTTGTCAAGGGAGATGGAATATACAGATTTGATGTGCTAGGTTATGAGCAGCCATTAATTAATAGTAGAATTGTGAGTAATTTTGGGATTCCATTTTTGATAGAATTTATATAAGAATAACAGCTATTTATGGATAGGAGCTTCATAAACAAAATGAGTACAAAATTAGCCAAATTTGGAAGTGGTCTTACACTGACTTTCCAGAGTACTCTGCTCATGGATTTTTACATATATAAACTTGACCTTTATCAGCATATAAATTGTGCTGTATGTATGGATGTGTCTTAGGCATAGATGATATGGGCAGATAGTAAAGAAAATTTTGTTGCATTGAACTATTGTGAGTTTTACAACGAAATGCATTGTGAATCTTAAAACCAAGGGGCAGACGTGAATGCGCTGTTATGTTTTTTACACTCAGATGTTTTTTTTGTTTGTTATGTTTTTACACTCAGAACACGATGTTACGTGTACCTGCAACATATTTTGTTAATCTGCCACACCTATATTGGCATACTGGTGTCAGTAGTATTCACTAAGTTGCATAGGAATGGATGAGCAACAGTTAAGGGGGTATACAACCACGTATTTGGATATTTTCTACAAAAGTAGGGGTTTCAATAAGTGGTAGCTGTACACATGGGATTTATCAAATTAAGTTATGCAGTTTAAACAAAGTTACTGGTAAACAGAAGGGAAATGGATAGTAAATAAATTCTTCAATGCTGGGTAAATTTAATGAGATATTACAAAGACTTATAAGAGCTACTGTTCTTCCTTATAGCAGTGGGAAAAGAGAGAATTAGAACCAAATGAATCTATAAATGAATGTGATAGGGATAATATCCTCAATTTGTGTTAGCCACTTTTGCGGCCATTTAGGCCAAACACATTGAGAGAAAATTGTCGTTCACTACGTAATTTACACATGGCTATTTGTAAAAGGGAAGTTGTTGCGATGGGCAACATTTCTGAAGGTTTATTAAAATGTTATAATATGACATGTGTCAAGGCAAACTATTGGATGGGAAAATTAGATCTGGTTATAGAATGAATTTGCTGACCCTTTGAAGTTAATTCTTTGAAATTGATTGTTTTACTAGTATTTTGAGTTCACATTGGAAATAGTTTGGTAGAGCTTTGTTAAAACCTATGGTTGTGGTATTTTGGAACGAATTCACAGATCATAGGAAGTTGATAACAATAGAAATAAATATGGACCCCGGGAGATAGGGGCATCAGGATAAGGCAAATAATCAGATTTATGTTATATATTAAGGGATTTTTCTTTAGTCACATTTTAAGAAGTTTGTTAGTTTGGTATATAATGTTGAATGTCATTGACATAAATGAGGGCATAACAACTTGTTGTGCACTATGTCTGTTTTACACGATCGATGAACTCATATCACCACAAGTAACACTGTTAAAGAAAAACAAAAAGCGGGGAGGACTATGCTAATAACACATTAGGCATAGTTTGCTTGTTTGCAAGAATTGTTGGGAATTAGATATTCCTGTTTGTGATTTAAATCATATATAATCATTATTAATGCATTTATTTTCTTTGAGTTGAGTTACACCACCTGCATGTGTTTAATTTTTGAATTATATGAACCTGAAAGCAATTGTGGATGCTATTCTTAGTTTTAGTAGTGTAAAACATGTCTGATTTGAATATTATTCGTGTGAAGTTGTTATAAAATATAGTGATTTCATGTTACAATGTACCCCATCTGATTCAATCTGCGTGGAGAGCAGATATAAATGTGGCTAAGTAAAGGAAAGACAAGACCACATCCCAAATGGAGTGATAACGACATCTGGGAAGAAGTTTGAAAAAGGAAAATTTGTGAAAATGAAGTTAATCTTGGCATACACCCTCTTTCTCAAAGAATAATGAAGAAATGCTCCTTTGGAAGATGGATGTTTACCTTCACCAAGGGAAAATTATGTGACCATTTGTCTGGGTCACACTGCAACATATGGAAAAGGGCGATCACTTACTTGTGTTCAAATACCTCGAACATTCATCACATCAGCAATTGCAGGACGACGATATTTTACCTGCAACGTTTACGGGATACGGTGACGTGTGTCATTACTTCACCAACTTCCGGGGAGCCAGCATGGAGCTGCAAGCGAACGACTGCCTTTTCCTTCACAACAGCTGTGCACGATTCTGCTGTGTGCTCCTGGTATGGACCATGGACAACTGAGTACCATGGTCCCAACATCATCATTGCGGATGCATCCGGCATCCCTGCTCCACATCTTGTTGACAAATCAACATCACATCAATACTTGCTCCATGCTCACGATGAGTGAGGAGGCAAGTCGACTACAACTGGATGGAGGCCTTGTTCAAATTTACTAGGGCTCACAGCAAGAGTGGCAAGGATGCTGCATGGAGAGCAGGGTCAGTCTTTGACTCTGCCCAGCTATCACAACAGCGGAAAATCCTATGCAAATAGTGAAGGTGTGATGAAGACAACAGGAGAAAAATGTTTTATGCTGAAATTCCAAACACAAGTGATCCGCCCCTTTTTTTCAAACAAAGAAAGTCAATATTTGATTAAAGGCAAATATTTTGCCAAATGTTGCAGATGCTTTATTATTTTAATGATGAACTGAAATTATTGCGTTTTGGTGAAGGTGAAATGTTTTGTGATCTTTATGCAAATGAGTTGAATTGAATTATCAACATAGAAAGAGTCAATGAACAAGGAAATGTATTGTGATCAAAATTCTTCCAGAATGACGGTGTATGCCTTAGGAAATTGAATTACCAGATTAGTGTTTTGAATATTTAATGTGGTAATGTTTAGATTAATGGTTAATATAAACATAAAAGAAAAACTGGGGATTGTCAGGGAATAAATATTCATATTGACAATATTGCTAGAATATATATCAATGTAATCTTGTTTAAAGTAGAATATGTTTTACTTTACGAATGAGCAAAAGTGCATAGAACTAGAGTTAACAGGTGGTCGGGAGAGTTAATTTCAGACAAAATGTGTAACGCTCTTGGACCGCCACCTGTCTATCAAAAATAGCCTATGTTCAGTTCACTGCACATAGGCTGCAAATTCTTCCTCAGCAGGTCAGAGCATTTGACCTCTTGAACAGAAATAAGTACTAGCTGGCCAAGAGAGAGCCAAATAAGGTTTTGGATAAGGGAACCAGAAACACCCTGCATGCTCCGCAACATCAAAGGAGTTTGGGGCTTTAAAACCAGGAGAAAGTTGCGAGCAGAGAGCAGAGTGGACGGGGAGAGTGAATGAAGAGGAGTGAACAACTGGAGACTGGTCAACAACTGAACGAGCTTCAAAAGACCTACAGACCGAGCTTCAACCAAGACCTACCAAACAAGCTTCAACAAAGACTGGAACAAAGACTCATTAAAGATCTCGGCTTAGTATACAACAAATTCTCAAAAGTGAATAAAACATTGATTTTGCTATAACGAAGTTTCTGGAAGTTTCTGGAAGTTTCTGAAGTAGAAAAGAAGTTAAATTTATTATTCTACAGCCCCCATGCCAAATAATTAAATATCCTAGAGCGCGGCATTGCCGGGGCGCCTCCAGCGCCCGGCAATACCGCAGTGCAGCTCGTAGAGGCTGCATTGGGAAGGAGAGGAGTACGCTAATTTATTGATTAATTGTATAATTAAAATCAATAAAAGATTATCACAAAATATTTTCTTAATCAATTGGCTAATGGCATAACTAAACCACGACTGCTTCATCCAAAGATGAATCTTTTAGAAATTTAATTAAATAAGTCATTAATAAAAAATAAAAAAATTAATTGATTAACCAATAAATAAATTTATCAATTAATCAATAAATAATAAATCTATTAAATGATTAATCAAAAAATCAAAAATATCCTTGATAGCCACATCTCTTGGTCACCGTCATGTCCAAATATTAGCTTCCCAGCTCAAAAGGTGCCTGAGATATTGGCCAAATGAGAAAGAAAATAAATAAATGATTAATGAAAATAAAGAAATAATAATCATTAAAAAATTAAATTATTAATCAATTCGGGCACAGAACACATAAACGACCACCATTTCATCAGAATCTGTAACTCATTTTTTTTTCCAGTAATTAATCGAATAATTAAATAATTAATCGATTCATTGATTACTTGATTAATCAATAAATCAAAAATATCCTTGATAGCCACATCACTTGGTCACTCATGTCCAAATATTAGCTTCCCCGCTCAAAAGGTGCCTGAGCTATTGGCCAAATGAGAAAGTAATTAAATAAATGATTAATAATGAAAATAAATAAATAATAATCATTAGAAAATTAAATTATTAATCAATTCGGTCAGAGAACACGTAAACCACCACCATTTCATCAGAATCTGTAACTTAAAAAAAAATCGTGATTAATCGAATAATTAAATAATTAATCGATTAATTGATTAATTAATTAATCGAAAATGGCCATTGCAGCCAAATCACCTGGTCATTGGCATGCCCAAATATCAGCTTCCTAACTCAAAAGGTGCCTGAGTTAATGGTCAGAAGAGAAAGGAAATTTGATTCATTAAATAAGTCCTTAATTAATCCCTAATAATTAAATAACTCCTCAATTAATTGATTAATCAAACAACAAAAAATATCGTTTTTGACAAAGGACTTGCTCACTATTGTGCCGAAATTTCAGCTTCCTAACAAAGGATGGCTGAGATATCGCCCGGACAAACAAACAAACAAACAAGGAAGAAAACAAACAAACAAACAAGGAAGAAAACAAACAAACAAACAAACAAACAACGAGAGTGAAAACTGAGTACTCCCTTTCAGCGTTCGTCACTGCGGAGCCCCCTTCGGTGCCCAGCAATGACGATTTGCAATGCCTGGAGATGGCATAAGAAATGTGCGGTGTACAACAAGTACACATACATTCAAAGGACACCGCCCCCATGCCAAATAATTAAATATCCTCTCCCGGTCTCTTTGATCTTTCTCGATCTTCCTCGATCCCTCTTGACCTCTCTTGATCTGTCCTGATCCTTCTAAATCTTTCTTGAGCCCTCTTGATCTCTCTGGGCTCTTTGATCTTTCTCGACCGTCCTCGATCTCTCCTGGTCTTTCTCGATCCCTCTCGACCTTTCTTGATCCCTCTCGATCCTTCTCGATCCTTCTCGATCCTTCTCGATCCTTCTCAATCCTTCTTGATCCCTCTCTCTCTCTCTCCCTCTCTCTCTCCCTCTACCTCTCTCTCCCTCTCTCCCTCTCTTCCCCCTCCCTCTCTCCCTCTCTCTCTCTCTCCCTCTCTCTCTCCCTCTCTCTCCCTCTTTCTCCCTCTCTCTCCCTCCCTCTCTCTCTCCCTCTCTCTCCCTCTTTCTCCCTCTCTCTCCCTCTCCCTCTCTCTCCCTCTCTCTCCCTCTTCTCCCTATCTCCCCTTCTCCGTTTCTCTCCCTCTCTCACCCTCTATCTCTCCCTTTCTCTCTCTCCCTCTCTCTCCCACTTGATCACACCCAATCTCCCTCGATCTTCCTTGATCTTTCTTGATCTCTCCCGATCTCTCTTAATCTCTTCTGATGTTTCTCAATCTTTCTTGATCTCCCTTGACCCTCCTCGATCTTTATCGATTCTCTCCTGATCCTTATTGGTCCTTCCCGATCCTTCTCGATCTTGCTCGATCCTTCTCGATCTCTCTCAATCTCTTTAAATTTCTCTTGGTCTTTCTCGGTCCCGCCCGGTCTCTCTCGGTCTTTCCTGATCTCTCTCGATCTTCCTCGATCCTTCCCCATCCTTCTCGATGCTTCTCGAGCTTGCTTGATCTTTCTCGATCCTTTCTCAATATTTCTCGACCTTCCTCGATCTCTTGATCCCTCTTGATCTGTCTCGGTCTCTTTGATCTTTCTCCATCTTCCTCAATCTCTCTTGAACTTTCTTGGTCTGTCGATCCTTGCCGATCCTTCTCGATCTCTCTCAATCTCTTTAAATTTATCTCGGTCTTTCTCAGTCCCGCCCGGTCTCTCTCGGTCTTGCCTGATCCTTCTCTATCCTTCTCGATCCTCCTCGACCCTTCTCGATCTCTCTGGTCTCTTTGATCTTCCTCGATCTCCCTTGATCTCTCTTGCCCCTTCTTGATCTTTCTCGATCCTTCTCGATCCTTCTTGGTCCTTCTCGATCTCTCCCAGTCTCTTTGATCTTTCTCGATCTTCCAAGATCCCTCTTGACATTTCTTGATCTGTCTTGATCCTTCTCGATCCTTCTCGATCCTTCTCAATCTTTCTTGATCCCTCTTGATCCTTTCTCGATCCTTTCTCGATCGTCTCTCGATGCGCTCTCGATTCTCTCTCGATTCTCTCCTGATCCTTCTCGATCCGTCCGGATCTTTCTCAACCTCTCTCCATCTTTCTAGATCTGTCTCGATCTGTCTCAATCTCTCTTGATCAGGACGGCCTATTGCTTTCTCTCCCGGTCTTTCTGTGTCCTGTGCCGATAAATTAATAAGAAAGGTGCGGTGTACAACAAGTACACATACATTCAAAGTACACCGCCCCCATGCCAAATAATTAAATATCCTCTCCTGGTCTCTTTGATCATTCTCAATCTTCCTCGATCCCTCTTGACCTCTCTTGATCTGTCCTGATCCTTCTAAATCTTTCTTGAGCCCTCTTGATCTCTCTGGGCTCTTTGATCTTTCTCGACCGTCCTCGATCTCTCCTGGTCTTTCTCGATCCCTCTCGACCTTTCTTGATCCCTCTCGATCCTTCTCGATCCTTCTCGATCCTTCTCAATCCTTCTTGATCCCTCTCTCTCTCTCCCTCTCTCTCCCTCTACCTCTCTCTCCCTCTCTTTCCCCCTCCCTCTCTCCCTCTCTCTCTCTCTCTCTCTGGCGCCACCTATCGGCTGTCGGTGCGTTGGGTGTAGCGTCATGGCGGCTGTGAGCAACTGCTCGGTGTTTTGGTGAGTCCGTTGTGAGTTTTCCCCCCTCTCCTGCCCTCCCCTGCCCCCCCTCCCTCTCCTTTTCCATCCTGTGTGCTTCGGCATCGTGTTTTCATCCGTTCTGCACCCTTGTCTTCGAGAGAGAGAGGATTGAGAGCGAGCCCATTTTGGGTGCGGCCTCCTGGCTTTGACGACGCTTTGTAAGCCTTTTTTGTGCTTATAATGCACGTTTATTATTTACTTTAGTTCGATTATTTAGGTTTGATACCTTCTTGTCCGATTCGGACAAGGGGGGGGGGGGGGATTTCGCTGGTATGGCGAATACACGCTCTCGTTACGAGGCGTTCGAAAATTTAACGCGTAAGCATGCATTCGCATGTGTTCCGCCCGAAGGAGCTCCTACTGAGGACATTATCCTTGCCGTGGGATCCATCATAGGAGACGGTAATGTTCGTGCGGCGTCACGAATGAACCAGAAATTTGTTGTCTTCGTGTCAGAAGAAAAACTCGTTCATGACGTCGTTAGTACCGGTCTAACCATAAAAGGGGGTCATTATATTACGGTATCCCCTATGGATACGCCAGCTACCAAGATAACAATATCCAACGTTCCACCGTTTGTGCCAGGCGAGAAACTCCTATCCGTTCTGTCTCGTTATGGTAAAATTGTTTCCCGAATCTCAATGATTCCGCTCGGGTGTCGCAGCGATCGTGTTAAACACGTAATGAGCTTTAGGAGGCAGGTGTACATGATTCTCCCGGATCGCGGAGCCGATACAGGTTTAAATATATCCTTTAAAGTATCGTTGGATGATCGGGAATACCACATGTATGCTTCCTCAGCCTCCTTAACTTGCTTTAATTGTGGAGAATTCGGACACGTTAAAAGATTCTGTCCTAGGGCCGCTTGTCCGAAGTGTGGTGAACCGGGACATAACGAAAGGGTTTGTAAAAAGGCCAATCCCTCCACCGCGCCTTGTGACACCCCGACCATGCTCGCTGACACCCGGACCGTATCTCCTGTTACCCCTACCGTACCTTCCGTCACCCGGACCGTATCTCCTGTCACCCCTACCGTACCTTCCGTCACCCGGACCGTACCCTCTGACACCCAGACCGTACCTTCTGACACCCCGACCGTACCTTCTGACACCCCGACCGTACCTTCTGACACCCCGACCGTACCTTCTGACACCCCGACCGTACTTTCTGACACCCCGACCGTACTCTTTGACCCCCCGACCGTACCCTCTGACACCCAGACCGTACCTTCTGACACCCCGACCGTACCTTCTGACACCCCGACCGTACCTTCTGACACCCCGACCGTACCTTCTGACACCCCGACCGTACCTTCTGACACCCCGACTGAGTCGTCTGTCACACCGGTGCTTTTCGATTCCAATGTGATGACACCCACCGATGCGACTGACACAACTAGCATTGCCCCCTTTCCTGAACCCATGAACGAAGAATCCATAGTGTTTGCTAAAAAGCGAAGAGCACCAGCGCCAAGCAGTTTCGCTGGTGCTGCAAAGAAGGCGGTCATGGGCGGCACCATTTCCGGTGCACATGTGTCCGAGTGCCCCTCTGACATTCCCTCACTAACTGAGAACATGAATACCGTTGCCAATGACACCAGTGAGTCTCATTATGTAAATGAGCCAAAAAATAAAATTTGTACCTCTCACCTGGAAGTTTCCGAGTGCGAAACCTCCAGTGAAAGTATTACCATTTCCGAGCTGGGAAATGTTTTTCCGCTTGTCCCCCCTTTAAATACCGAGCAGACTAAGGATTCAATAAACGTTCCCACTGTACAAACGGGGCCGGCAAATCTGAGTTTGCCGGGACCTCAAACCCAAGCTCCGACCCCAGATACAAATATCCACCAAAGTGTTAACGAGTGCTCTTGGGAACACCTTGGGAAAGTTGTGAAGGTGCCTCCAGACAAGACCGCGGGGGCAGCGGGTAATACCCCAGATCCTGACGACATGTTATCTGACGTGTCTGAGTCCGAAGATGACATTGAGGCAACCGCGCTGTCACAAGCGATGACAGGTCACTCGCAGGTATCCCCTCAACTCATTCTTACCTTCCTTAACGAAACGTATCGTCACCGCAACATTGTCATTAAAGACTATTTTCCTGACTTGGCTGCATTCATGTGCACGGCAAAGTCAATAATCAAAGCGCGTGAGGATTTTGACCTGACGAAATCTCAATTCCACAGGTTAAGAAAGTTCGTTACCCGAGCAGGTGCAGAGTGTTCCCAAGCACAGGGCGATTTCATTACCACGGAATGAAAAACATTTCCTTTGCGACCTTAAACATGAATGGTGGGGGTGCAAGTCACCTCCGTCAGGCCCAAGTCAAAAACTTGTTTGACCGTAAAAAGGCAAATGTTCTTTTACTACAAGAGACCCACATCACACCTAACGTGGAACATGACTGGTGCCAAACTTTCAAAGGGCAATGCTATTTTAGCAATCTGTCAGCCTCATCTGCTGGGGTTGGGTTTTTTCTAAAGCCAGGTCTAGCTTTTGAGTCTTGTCATTTTCAGGAAGTCATAAAAGGCCGGCTTATTTCCCTTCAGCTTGCACATCAAAACTTCCGCTGTACCATTTTCAATGTGTACGTGTCAAGTAGTAGATTCGTTATTGCCTAAAGTTCAGTTATAGACGTTGGGTGCTAATGTGTTATGATTTAAATGTTGTCTAAAAATGCTATTTCATAAAGTTAATAAAGGGTTTTTGCTTCGTTTTAGTTTTGGATGAGAAAAGGCTCGCTGAGGTCATGCTGAACAAATTGTATACGTGTGCTTTTTTCGAGGCTGGTCATAAAACCACGCCCACATGCGCTTGTTTTTTGCGTAATGCTAGTAGAATGACATGAACCTATCGTTAACTATATATATTTTGTTTTAATCTCAGCAACGCATGACTCTGTATAAACATGCTTTGGATTACTCATGTACACAAACCCATAAAATATATGGGTTTGTTTGGCTAAGCATACACTCTCCTCATTGTGAGTTACATTTCTGTTTTCTCGGAGCCCAGAGAAACATTTGGTCCAAATGATAAGGACGGGCTGACTCCCCCGAATGATAACGGTGGGAGGAACCTCTCCCAGTGTTGTTTGTTCCCTCGGAGATTTCCTGATAAAACGTGTCCCTATATAAATGGACTGGGAATCAATGTGTTTTCAGGAAGGCTTGACGTGGCATGAGACTGGCTCTTGCTATAGATGTCTTGGCCTCCTCCGGATCTGTATAAGTTGGTTCTTTAATAAAGCTGCGCCATTCCAGGCTATTGTGGACTTCTTTTGCAAACGAAGAGCTGATTCTTCACAGATGGTACCAGGAGTGGGGTGTCAACAGACGCGGAGGACGGGAAACGGAGCCCGAGGGACAGGAGGAAGGCTGACCTGAGGCCGGCGCCGGCACGCTGATTTGATTAAAGGTGGGAGTTGTTTTATATCAGAGGGCTATTATTCCAAATTCGTACCTTCCTCCCTCGCGTGGGTTCAGTCTCCTTGTCTTCCCCGCTGTCTGCACTCGAACAGAAATTGTAAGTAGAGGCTCATTTAGGCCTCAGAATGGCGTAGCTTTGTTAAAGCCAGGATAAACAAGTAAGGATAAACCAGGAAGGACTTAACAGTAAGCTTAAAGTTACAGTTAGCACCAGGAGGGGAAAATGAGGTCGGACAGCCATATAGGTTGAAACCAGGTGGCCAAGATTTTTCCAGGAAGGAACAGCCCAGAGACAAGATGGGGTATGCCATTGCATGCCAGGGAACGAAGGGCTGTGGCTAACTTAGGTAGAACTTAAGAGGGCCATAGGAACATGGCCAGTAAAAGGATTTGCGCAGGATATCGGTGAAGATATCGGTGAAGATAACGTTCGGTAAGGGTAACGTTATAACTTAACAAGGGAGAGGGGAAAATGAGGTCGGACAGCCATATAGGCTGAAACCAGGTGGCCAAGATTTTTCCAGGAAGGAACAGCCCAGAGACAAGATGGGGTATGCCATTGCATGCCAGGGAACGAAGGGCTGTGGCTAAACTTAGATAGAAAGCCATAGGAACATAGACGGCCAAAGGGACATGGCCAGGAAGGGTGAAATGCGTAGGTACCAGGTAGGTTTGACAAGAAGGTAGTGACAACTACGAGGTCAAGCCAGGAAGCTCTAGACTAAGTTCTAGACAAGAGGTCCAGATAAAGCAGGCCAGGATCTGGTGGACAAGAGAAAATAAATAAGCTCACAGGAAATGGGCCAGGTGGCCACAGGGTGAGAAGGACAGGTTAGGTTTTGAAATATTGAAAATTGAAGCAGGAGCTGCATTGTAGGAATTTGAAGCTTCAGAGCCAAAGGAAGCAAGTTCAGGAAGCAAAGTTCAGGACAAAACAATTAAGGAGGTAGTTAAACAAGTAAAACAGCGAGTGATGCCGCTGGACCAGATACCAGACCAAGACCCCCACCCCCCCAAGACCTGAGCTCAGTCCCGGGGCTCTAGGCAACACCCCCACCCCCCCAAGACCTGAGCTCAGTCCCAGGGCTCTAGGCAACACCCCAACACCCCGCCCTGCCTTCCCTTTTTTTCACCTCAACCAACCCCCGTCCAACCAGTCCCAAAAATCCTTTTCCTTGAATGAGAGACGTAATATGAATGAGGATATGAATGAGGAATGAATGTATATTGGGATATTAATTGACGTGTGTGTCTGGCCAATGTGTTTGTCTGTGTGTCAAGTGCAAAGCAGAGGGTTTCGGTGTGAAACTTTGTAAGCGATCTGCTCGACTTGGGGGAAATTCAGGCCGGGAATGTCCATTTTAACGTCTATCCGAGAGAACAGGCGAGGTCCTGAACTGAGTCCGGATTTTCATCTGTTTGGGAGTTGTTTGGGAAGCGAATTGATATAAATCGGGTCAGGAAAGCACCCGGAGTGCCCTTGTCGATCTACTGTTGATATGAAGCGGTTTCTCGGAGATGGTTGCAGAATTCGAATCAATATGTGTGTTTTACTTGAATTGAAGAGTTCATTCAATGGCAGATATTGTGTATTGTATGTGTGGGATGTATCGCTGAGGCAGCTCACCTTTGGAATTGGTGTCATATAGTGCATTTTGGGTCAGAGAGGTCAAGCGTCGGAGATCCTGTTAGCTAGGGATGAGTTCTGACAGCTCAATGTTCTGACAGCTCACTACATGTCAGGTCGTAGATTTGTTATGACAGCACTTTGTTATGACAGCCGACTGCATGTCCCAACGCGAGGTAAACCCCGCCGCGAACGCGAATAGAGCGGCGTGCAGGGAGTGTTGGGATTCGTGTGGAGGCACGAGGGTGCGCGCCAAGACGGGGGGCGGCGTGGCGTCGTCGCGTTGAGATGGTTGTGCCAGGTCGATCGGCGATCTCTGAATTTAAATCGGATTTTTGTCATGTGTGTTGTGAAATTAAACGTCTATCCGAGAATCCTGGCAATGTTCGTTTAATTATCTGCTCAGAGTGCCGGCGATAACTCGCCCACTCTCAGAGGAGGATGCGTGCCCAAATGCATTGTGGGTCATTTCGACTTTGCTGGATGTCGGACGTTCACATGTCAGTATCTTGTCAGAATCTTCTTCTTCATGTCATGTCCTTCATCCTTCATCTTCTTGTCAGAATTAGACATGAGTCATGAGCCATGTCGGAATAGTGGCCGGCTGCGACATATATGCCAGGCAATGTCACAGGACGAATACGTTACTTATAAGATGGATTTTTATTTAAGATGGATTTATAAGATGGATAGATGGATGGATTTATTTAAGATGGCTAAAGTAAACGATTTCAAGACAGAGTAATTAATTTCCGGAGCCAAGTTCCAACAGGAAGTCCTGTTCGTACAGTAAGGTACAGTGCGGAGTGGCGGCTGGAAGATGCATCGACGCATTTGTGTTGATCAATGCGGACACAGATTTAGTATGCTGGTAAGGTTGTTATTAAAACACATATGGGTCTGAGGGCAGATAATGTGGGACAAGCTGCCTCACGGGCGCTGCAGGGAGAGTATTTGGAAATTCAATAATTTGAGCAGAAATGTCACGTTTTCAACAGAACGCTGATCCGAGGAAGGAGGACGGTCGAGGTTTCAACTGTCGGTATGTGGTGTGGCTTGTGCCAAGGTGTGGGCGCGAGGAGGTGCGTTGATGAAGCGTTGTGCGAACGAGGAAGGATGTGCGATGGGCATTGTGAAGCACGCCTCGTACGGAAGGTCCTTGGACGAAGTGTGACGGTTGTTGGATTCGTAGAAGTTAGCATTATGCTATGTAGAGCCACATTAATGGTCATTTGTCCATTGTCGCCGGACTTGCATTACTTGTGGGATAATAAAGCGCTGGTTACCCCAATTTGAAGTTTGACCTTTCGAAGTTTATTTGACCTTTGTTCGAGATATGTAAGGGTAAGAGGTCAGAGGCAATTCACTAACCTTGGAAGAACGACAGGCGGAGTCAGTCTACAGGGTGTTGCTTTAACGATAGGATATATAGGACTTAAATCTGGAGAATATCGGGACATTATATTGTGGGTAAAACCAAAATCATGTACATAATTAGTGGACAGAGAATATCGAGTTTTTTGTTGTTGTGGAAGCGTCAGTCAGGTACAGTACGCTTGGAATTTAATTTAACCGGGTCGAGTACAGTGACGTGTTCGATCGAGCTGTGGGGATTTGAGATGGATTTGAGTCACGTTAAATGGAGGACATTTGTGAGGATGAAGAGATGCAAGTAACGTGGATTAAATTGTGGTATCACGAGTTGGGTGCCAGAGATATTGTGGTTATTATAACTCACTGAGTATAGGGGGCGCCGGGCGCACCGAGTACAGATCGGGTTGCATGATGGAGCACGCATGCATGGATTTTGGCTTTGCGAGGCTCCGGATAGAAGTTGGCATTTCGATGCTGTGGATTATATTATGCCTGCCCGGAAAGGGGATGTCCTGTGCTGGGGCTGGCGACATGCCTCTGTTATTTGTCTGTCTGTCGGTCTGATTGTAAGTCTTTGGTACTGGGAGGGCTAATTGAGTGCTTAGGCGTCATTGTTCCATGGAGGCAGGTCCGGGGGTTTTGGTCCAGCCTGCAAGGAGTCCAGGGGCTTGTTTTAGGGCTGGGTCGCCAAAAATGGGATGCTGTGCCCATCTGGATGTAAAATTATCCATCAAGGACGGGGAATAATGTGCAGTGTGATTGGGTAAGAGGTAAAGGCCATAAAACACCAACCCCATGAGGAACGAAATAAATGGAGAGATGTTGGGATCTCATGATGGTTGGGATTGAAGAACAACCTACTGGGATTTCAAACCTGTGTTTGGGTCTGGGGCAACTGGGTGATGGGCAACAGTGTATGAGTGAGTAATTATGATCTGTTTAAGTGTAAGAGGCGGTGGAGAAGAAAGGGGTGATGAAAAGTTATTTGTTTTAGTGTGAAGTAGGTTGGTTGCTTATTTGTCACAGTAAGATGAGAGTTGTGTTTTTAAGCTTGGTCTTTGAATGAATTGTTGCTTGGAATGTGTTGATTGGAAAAGTGATTTCTGATCGCTGATCCGATCTGGTTTTGAATTGTTTGATTTAATTTTGAATTGATTGGAGGTAATAAGGATTTGTGTTGATTTCCTGATTTGAGTTCATCTGGAAACGAAGACAGATGGGATTAATGTGTATATCAGGAACAATTTGGAAAAGAAATATGGATATATGACATTACTAAAATATAACCAAGCAATTGAGAGTTCTTGGGTTAATGGGATATAAATAAATGCATCTACAAGTTGATGGTTTATAAAAATTTAGTTCTGGATGATACTTAAACGATGAACAATGTTGGCAATATACAAAGAATGTGACTTGTTTTTTTGGGGGGCAAAGTTATGAGTGGTTGTGGGCAAACGAAGATTAATTTAGATTTATCATAGTTAAGTTCGAGGAAGTTGATTTGAAGCCAGAATTTTATTTGGATGCCAGAAAGGAGAAAGGAGATGCTGAAAGCCAGAAAGGAGATGCTGTTGTCTACTCTGAATGACAGGTGGCGGTATCCAGGGCGCTGAGGAGTTTGTTCACGTTGTAAAGTTTGTTTATTTAGTTTGTTTATTGTAGAGAAGAGTGCTTTTGGGATTCCGGAGCCAGAGTGGATAATTTGAGTGCTGTAGGTGGTCCTTGTAGGCTTGGGGGTGAACTAATTTGGGTTTAATAGGCACAAGCTGGTCTAAACAGGGTGAGGAGGATGGTGTGATTGATGATGTCAAAGGAGGCGTTGAGGTGAGGAGGATGAAAATGTTGAGGTTGCCGGCATCAGAGGAGAGAAAAGGTCGCTGGTGATTTTGAGGAGAGCAGTTTCAGTACTGTGGCTGGAGCAGAATCCGGATTGGGATGTTTCATACAGGTTATTGGCAGAGTGGTGATGTTTGAGTTGAGTGGCCACAGCACGTTCCAAAACTTTTGACAGAAAGGGTAGGTTGGAGATGGGTCTGAAGCTATTTAGGGTGTCAGGGTTTAGTCCAGGGTTTTTCCAAAATGGGGGTGAAGTTTCACGAGTTTTTGGGGAAATCGGTATGTGAAGCTGGATTAAGTTGGAACTGCTTGATGAGCCATGGAGATGGATTGGGTTTTGTTGTTGGTTGTCTGGGAGTTCGGTTGTTGCATTGCCAAAGGTTTCTGTGTGGTGGACACACTCGTTGGCTGTTGTCTTGTGTGACGTGGAGGGAGATGTATGTGGCTGTGTGTGGCTGCCTGGAGGGGAAGGCGGCTACAGTGGTTGATATTGGTTGTGGGTTGTCCGGGGTGCTTCGATTTGCATAAGGGGTGAAGATTGGGATATTACATTATTTTGAGTAAGTATTGGCATGAGTAATTACAGAAGTAATTATGAGTTATTATGAGTAATTAGTGGTATGAGTATTAGTTATGAGTTCCAGGTGTTGAGCTAGTTATGCTAGTTATCCAGCTAGTTATGAGTAAGTGATTATTTTAGTAAAATTACATGTTTCGCTGTGTTGTGGATCTGGGGACAAGCTAGTTTGATGGGTACCCTGGGGTCTTCGGCGTGTCTATGTGTTTGGCTGTCTGTCACACCGGACTCTTGAATGGGTTTTCATGAGACGAATTTCAGACATAACAGTGAGAATCTATTTTGAGCGAATCACAGTGGGTGAGGAAAACATTGTGTGTGACCAGACACCAGAACTGACCAGAATTGAAATTGGAAGTAGACCAGGTTATTTCTATTATTTGTTTATTCGTGAAAATAAATAAATAATAGGGGGAGGTTAATGGAGGTTAATGGTGGTTTGTTTGTGTTAATGGAGGTTAATGGTGGTTTGTTTGTGTTAATTCTAGTTGAAACTCTCGCTGAAGTAATTTTCGTTTATTTTTATTTTTTGATTCGATTTGAGAGTTGAGATGATTGATTTTTTATTAATTTTATAATTTTATTTTTATTGATGTTGGAAACAGGTAATGGAATGCTGAGAGAAGGATTGAATTTAATTTGAATTGGACTGGATTAAATGGGATTGAATTTAAAAAAATTGAATATTGGATAAAATTGGATCCACTTGAAAAAAGTGGATTAGGAAATTGGAGACCTGTAGACCAGGCGCTCCCAGGAGACTTGTGGACCAGGTGTTCCACCAGAGGAAAAAGACCAGGTGTTCGTGGAGCACTTCACCTGCAAGAACGCCTTGGAACCAAGGTGGAAGGGACCAGTCCAGGTGTTGCTGACTATACCAACGGCAGTCTTTTGCGAGGGCAAGACTTCGTGGATCCACGCCACGCACTGTAAGTTGGCCATACAAGCACCAGACACCACACCCCCAGAACACAGTAAGGATGGGCCTAATCATAGGTACAATACTATTGATAGCGACAGCAGCTAGGGGAAACTCCGATTCCAATAGATGCGAAAACGAAACCCGACACCTCACCGTAACATGGGGACAAAGAGTATCACTACCATGTTTCGAACAGAAAGCCCTGCACACAAATTGGGTGAACATAAATTGGCTAGCACTGTCGGCAGGGCCTGGACGCGTTGGCATGATACTACAAAAGCAACGAGAGTTCCGGGAAGACGGGCAAGCTAGCATTAAGACCTTGGCCCAACCAGGATACCAATGGGGAACCCCTGATTTTAAGCTACAAACACGCACACGCCTAGGGAAAGACATGACCATGCAGGTCCGGTGCAGCGTCTGGACCCCTGGCGCGGCCGGTGGCGAAAGGAACTACATACCATGCATCGAATACATACTCACGCCACAACCCCAGAATAAGGCCCCAAAGAAGGGTGAAAACACATATTGGAAAGTGGCCAGGGAAGTGGCAACAATTCAAAATAGGACACACTGCTGGTCGTGCATGCGCTTTCCCCAAGCAGGCACCACAGGAATACACATGATAGTGCTACCTCTGTCCCTCAATGACCTCTGCTCACAACCTATCGATTCCCCATGTTTAGTCACCACGCTGGAAAGAGAAGGGGTTGACAACGGCAAGAGTTGCAATCGACAATTTAATTATCGCCCGTCAATGATTGCCCATGTGGCCGAGAGGCCTGCCCCCGTCTGGGTCAAACCACAGAAAGGGAGGGTCTGCCTCCAGGGTTCCGGCCACTTGCGTATGGGAGAATCAGAATGCGCCTACACTCTCCCCGGGAAGCTGGGACAAGGGAGCTCGGGGATTACATTACGAATAGTACTGCAAGATAAACGCAACCACAACATAACGGCTATAACATTCTCTAGGGGGGTTAGTAGGATTAATGGGGTGGTAAAGGGACTCCAGTGCTTATCCACCCACCTGGTCCCACCCCATGGGACAATGTTTATATGCGGTGACAAGGCTTACCCCTATTTACCAAATAATTGGGGGGGCACATGTTATCTGGGTTCAGTCCTTCCTGACGTTGAGATACTGGATGAGCTAGACCCAAAGTCCTTGGACAGGCGTTATAAGAGGTCAGTCATGAACGAAGATGGAACCACTAAACTACACGGGAGCCTAGGGGAAAAGGTGTTTGGTTTCTTCTTCCCAGGAGCGGGCACAGTCATGGATAGTTTCCGGATAGATAAATTGGCTTTGGCCCTAGAAAAGGTGGCAAACGACACCGCTACGGCTCATGACATACTATTGGACACGGTAATTCACATGCGTACAATGGTGATGCAGAAGTGAGACTAAGGGAAACTAGCCACGCCCTGACGATCGATCGGATCGCGCGCGAAAATTCTTATACATTTAGCTGGCTCACTGACTGGTTCCAGGGATGGACGGGCACCATAGTGAAGTGGTTATTGACCGCACTGGCTGTGATAATCGGGGTAGTAATTTGGGGGGCACTAATGAAATCTCTAGTCCTCCTCTGTATGAGAAAGTATTTTACAGGATGGAAAGTGAAAAAGCCGCCGACAACGACTATGGCTCTGACCACTGAGGTCGTCGACCTGAACGGGTCCTTCAACAAGGCAGTTGCGACCGGCGCTCCAGAAAATTGCATTGAATTTTGTGGCAACTGTGATACTTGTGTGGATCCCATGTGGGAACTGGCTGCTGCCTGTAACGGTGTATGTGATGACTGTGATACTTGTGCTATAAACCCCTTGCGTGTACTGGCTAACGCTGCTTATGTATTACAAGCGGACAGCTGCACGCCCCCTTCCGACCCAACTATGGATCTGATTGCGACGCTGGGTCTGGCGGTCGAGGGACCCGACGTGGATATCCTAGACCCGCAAGCCGACCAGGCGCCCATGGGAGACTTTGACATAAAGGAAGTCCCTCTCTTTTCTTCAAATGTTTCGGATCTCTTTGATCCAAATGTTTCGGATCTCTTTGATCCACATGTTGCGGATCTCTTTGCTTCAAGTGATTCGGATTCGGATTTTTACGCTCTGTACCCTGACCAGGAAATTGAGACACAAGATACTGACGACATTTTGTATTCCCCAGAACAGCAACACGTGAGGGACCTCATGGGCATGACCGTTGATTAACTTCGAAGATCTGCAAGGACTGCGTCTGCAAAGGGTGGGGGGAGCCAGTTCCGCAGGGGAAGTGATGCACCCTCTGGCGGAGCAGAACCTCATCTGGACCAGACGTCTTCGTTGTGGATCCGAAACGTTAATGAACTTTCATGTTTTGAGCCCTCAGGCTCCGAGCACGCACCACACGACACGTTCGCCAAATGCACGGGCGAGGCGCTTTGGGCGCACGATATGCCCTTGGGAGATACCCGCATTACACAATCATTTTTTCAATACCCGCATTACACAATTATTTTTCAATAAAGCCCGATGTGGCACGTTGTCTCTTAAGATACTTTGTCTCGACGAGACAAGAGGAAGGAATGTCAAGTAGTAGATTCGTTATTGCCTAAAGTTCAGTTATAGACGTTGGGTGCTAATGTGTTATGATTTAAATGTTGTCTAAAAATGCTATTTCATAAAGTTAATAAAGGGTTTTTGCTTCGTTTTAGTTTTGGATGAGAAAAGGCTCGCTGAGGTCATGCTGAACAAATTGTATACGTGTGCTTTTTTCGAGGCTGGTCATAAAACCACGCCCACATGCGCTTGTTTTTTGCGTAATGCTAGTAGAATGACATGAACCTATCGTTAACTATATATATTTTGTTTTAATCTCAGCAACGCATGACTCTGTATAAACATGCTTTGGATTACTCATGTACACAAACCCATAAAATATATGGGTTTGTTTGGCTAAGCATACACTCTCCTCATTGTGAGTTACATTTCTGTTTTCTCGGAGCCCAGAGAAACATTTGGTCCAAATGATAAGGACGGGCTGACTCCCCCGAATGATAACGGTGGGAGGAACCTCTCCCAGTGTTGTTTGTTCCCTCGGAGATTTCCTGATAAAACGTGTCCCTATATAAATGGACTGGGAATCAATGTGTTTTCAGGAAGGCTTGACGTGGCATGAGACTGGCTCTTGCTATAGATGTCTTGGCCTCCTCCGGATCTGTATAAGTTGGTTCTTTAATAAAGCTGCGCCATTCCAGGCTATTGTGGACTTCTTTTGCAAACGAAGAGCTGATTCTTCACATACGCACCTAGTGAGAGCAGGGACCGAAAGGCTTTCTTCACCTCCATGGTAAACCACCTGAAATCAGTTGATCTCGACCAATGTGTGTGCATTGGTGGTGACTTTAATTGCACCGTTGACCCTTCGAAGGATAGAAACTCGGCAGAACCCCACCCCGAGTCCCATGCGGACCTATCCCGTTTCTTTAAGACGGCCGGTCTACTGGATGTTTGGCGATTGCATCACCCCAACATAGTCCAGTTTACCTGGTGTCGATGTGCCAATGGCCGGGTGTCTTCGGCAAGACTCGACCGCTGGTACATTAATGTACCCTTTAGGAACGTCGCGGCCTCTTCAGGTTGTTTTCCGTCATTGTTTTCAGACCACCATATGGTAACCTTAGATCTTTCTTTTCCTCGACCCACATGCAGAAATAGTTACTGGAAGTTTAACGTTAAACTTTTAGAAGATAGTTTATTTACAGACTCCTTTCGTGATTTCTGGGCTGACATGAGTACTAAAAAATCATCTTTCTCCTCAATTAGTCTCTGGTGGGATAACCTAAAGGCCCAAATTCGAGTATTTTGTCAACAATTTAATTCGCACTGTACCAATGTAAAACATATCACGATGGCTTGCTTGGAAGCAGACATCTTAAGGTTAGAGAGCAAGTTGGCCAATGAGAGCAACCCAGTGAACTATCGGCTGCTACTCGAGAAGAAGGCCCAATTAAGGGATTTGATCCATGAAAAAGCAGCGGGCACACTAGTTCGGCTAAGAATACAAAATATAAAGGTTTCAGATACCCCAACTAAGGCTTTCTTTCACCTAGAAACTGTAGAGAAACCAGCACGACTTATATCTTCGGTTTTGGACCCGGGGGGAACATCCTAACAAATCCGAGTGATATAAGATTAAATGTAATCGATTTCTTTTCTGAACTTTTCAAGGCCAAAACAGTTTCTCACGAAATGATGAATGTTTTGACCTCTCATCTTCCTTCCGTGGCTGAGGCCCAACGTCTGGAACTGGATGCTCCAATTACCCTTCCAGAGCTAACCGGTGCACTCGCTGAGATGGAGTCGGGAAAAGCCCCTGGCATCGATGGCCTACCGGCCGAATTTCTTTCGGCATTCTGGGACATTTTGGGCCCAGAGCTGCTCAATGTTCTGGATGCATCTCTTTTATCCAGAGAATTACCGCTCAGTTTTAGAAGAGCAGTACTCTGCCTGCTACCCAAGACTGGCGATCTCCGACACCTGTCAAACTGGCGTCCGATCTCTTTGTTGTGCACGGATTACAAACTGTTTTCCAAGGTCCTTGCGAACCGGTTGAAGACAGTTATTGGGGACCTGGTGTCACCTGATCAAAGTTGCGGCATCCCTGGCAGATCCATCTATGACAACATATTCCTAGTCAGAGATTTGTTAACTGGTAAATGTGTCAAAGAGGATTTTGGATTGGTGTTTCTTGACCTCGCAAAGGCCTTTGATAGCATTGATCATGAGTTTTTGTGTCATGTGTTACAAGCTTGCGGGCTTGGCACTAATTTTAGAGCCTACATAGCTTTGTTATATGCAAACATCTCCAGCTTGATCAAAGTTAACAACGAATTTTGCCCACCCATAAAGGTTCAGAGAGGGGTAAGGCAAGGTTGTCCACTTTCAGGTCTATTATTTGCCCTCGCTTTGGAGCCCCTCTTAATCGCCCTCAGAAAGGATATCCCTGGACTTGTCCTTTCTCCAGGACACCCACCTTTGACCCTGTCAGCTTATGCCGACGACCTTTGTGTCATTATAAAAAGAAAATGCGACAGTGACGCCATGGCAAAGTGTTTGTCGGACTTCAACCTTGCCTCATCATTAAGGTGTAATTGGGGGAAAAGCAAGGCTCTGTGGATCCCCTTTCCAAAAAATGACTTACCTATGCCACCGTTATTACCACCACCTCCCCTTCCTGCAGAGCTAGTGTGGGCAAACGATGGCATCAAGTATTTGGGCGTCTTCCTCGGTCCTCCCCAGTATGCCCAGAACAATTGGGACAGGATCATTGACCAGGTAGATGGGCGTTTGAGCCGATGGAAAAGAGCTCTACCCCACCTTTCCTATAAGGGTCGCGCGCTAGTTGTCAACAACCTCGTCACTACTGTTGGAGAATTATTAACAATTACTGGTGTTATGTTAGTAAAACTTCAAGACTCGGTTTAGCAAAATCAATGGTTTATTCACTTTAGAGAATTTGTTGTATACTAAGCCGAGATCTTTAATGAGTCTGTTCCAGAGTTTGTTGACGCTTGTTTGGTCGGTCTTTTGAAGCTCGTTCAGTAGGTCTTTCTGAAGCTCGTTCAGTTGTTGACAATCTCCAGTTGGTTGATCAGTTTCAACTGGTCTTCAGTTTTCACTCCTCTTCAGTTCACTGTCCCAGTCCACTCTCTTCTTCCAATGCAACTTTCTCTTGGTTTTAAAGGCCCAGACTGCTTCATCCAAAAGCCTTTATTTGGCTCTTTTGGCCACTCCTCTATTTTGGGAGACTGAGAGCACCACTTTATTTCTGTTCAAGAGGTCAAATACTCTGACCTGCTGAAGCTGTTTGCAGCCTGTGTTCCATCTATGGAACACAGGCTAAATATTGAAAGACACAGATGGCAGTCCACGAGCATTACACATTCTGTTTCCTTAAATTAACTCTCTCTCTGACCACATGTTAATTCTAGTTCTATGCTCTTTTGCTCATTCGTAAAGTAAAACATAATTCCACTTTAAACAAGATTACATTGATATATATTCTAGCAATATTGTCAATATGAATATTTATTCCCTGACAATCCCCAGTTTTTCTTTTATGTTTATATTAACCATTAATCTAAACATTACCACATTAAATATTCATACCACTAATCTGGTAATTCAATTTCCTAAGGCATACACCGTCATTCTGGAAGAATTTTGATCACAATACATTTCCTTGTTCATTGACTCTTTCTATGTTGATAATTCAATTCAACTCATTTGCATAAAGATCACAAAACATTTCACCTTTACCAAAACGCAATCATCTGCAACATTTGGCAAAATATTTGCCTTTAATCAAATATTGACTTTCTTTGTTTGAAAAAGGGGCGGATCACTTGTGTTTGGAATTTCAGCATAAAACATTTTCTCCTGTTGTCTTCATCACACCTTCACTATTTGCATAGGATTTTCTGCTGTTGTGATAGCTGGGCAGAGTCAAAGACTGACCCTGCTCTCCATGCAGCATCCTTGCCACTCTTGCTGTGAGCCATAGTAGATTTGAACAAGGCCTCCATCCAGTTGTAGTCGACTTGCCTCCTCACTAATCGTGAGCATGGAGCAAGTATTGATGTGATGTTGATTTGTCAACAAGATGTGGAGCAGGGATGCCGGATGCATCCGCAATGATGATGTTGGGACCATGGTACTCAGTTGTCCATGGTCCATACCAGGAGCACACAGCAGAATCGTGCACAGCTGTTGTGAAGGAAAAGGCAGTCGTTCGCTTGCAGCTCCATGCTGGCTCCCCGGAAGTTGGTGAAGTAATGACACACGTCACCGTATCCCGTAAACGTTGCAGGTAAAATATCGTCGTCCTGCAATTGCTGATGTGATGACTGTTCGAGGTATTTGAACACAAGTAAGTGATCGCCCTTTTCCATATGTTGCAGTGTGACCCAGACAAATGGTCACATAATTTTCCCTTGGTGAAGGTAAACATCCATCTTCCAAAGGAGCATTTCTTCATCATTCTTTGAGAAAGAGGGTGTATGCCAAGATTAACTTCATTTTCACAAATTTTCCTTTTTCAAACTTCTTCCCAGATGTCGTTATCACTCCATTTGGGATGTGGTCTTGTCTTTCCTTTACTTAGCCACATTTATATCTGCTCTCCACACAGATTGAATCAGATGGGGTACATTGTAACATGAAATCACTATATTTTATAACAACTTCACACAAATAATATTCAACCCAGACATGTGTTTTACACTACTAAAACTAAGAATAGCATCCACAATTGCTTTCAGGTTCATATAATTCAAAAAATTAAACTCATGCAGGTATTGTAACTCAACTCAAAGAAAATAAATGCATTAATAATGATTATATATGATTTAAATCACAAACAGGAATATCTAATTCCCAACAATTCTTGCAAACAAGCAAACTATGCCTAATATGTTATTAGCATAGTCCTCCCCGCTTTTTGTTTTTCTTTAACAGTGTTACTTGTGGTGATATGAGTTCATCGATCGTGTAAAACAGACATAGTGCACAACAAGTTGTTATGCCCTCATTTATGTCAATGACATTCAACATTATATACCAAACTAACAAACTTCTTAAAATGTGACTAAAGAAAAATCCCTTAATATGTAACATAAATCTGATTATTTGCCTTATTCTGATGCCCCTATTTCCCGGGGTCCATATTCATTTCTATTGTTATCAACTTCCTATGATCTGTGAATTCGTTCCAAGATACCACAACTATAGGTTTTAACAAAGCTCTACCAAACTATTTCCAATGTGAACTCAAAATACTAATAAAACAATCAATTTCAAAAAATTAAACTCAAAGGGTCAGCAAATTCATTCTATAACCAGATCTAATATTCCCATCCAATAGTTTGCCTTGACACATGTCATATTATAACATTTTAATAAACCTTTAGAAATGTTGCCCATCGCAACAACTTCCCTTTTACAAATAGCCATGTGTAAATTACGTATTGAACGACAATTTTCCTCTCAATGTGTTTGGCCTAAATGGCCGCAAAAGTGGCTGCCAACATGCAGTACCATTTTTATCTACCAAGTAAGTGCTCATCGACATAAGACCTCTACCAAATGTTGGTTGTAGAAACAAATCTGGGATTTCTAATTACATGGATGCACACTCTCAGGACATTGCAGGCTGCTGTTATCAATCCATTCCGATAAAATAATTTCTTTACCTACAATCAAATAAGTAACACAAATTGAGGATATTATCCCTATCACATTCATTTATAGATTCATTTGGTTCTAATTCACTCTTTTCCCACTGCTATAAGGAAGAACAGTAGCTCTTATAAGTCTTTGTAATATCTCATTAAATTTACCCAGCATTGAAGAATTTATTTACTATCCATTTCCCTTCTGTTTACCAGTAACTTTGTTTAAACTGCATAACTTAATTTGATAAATCCCATGTGTACAGCTACCACTTATTGAAACCCCTACTTTTGTAGAAAATATCCAAATACGTGGTTGTATACTCCCTTAAAAGTTGTTCCTCCATTTTTCTATGCAACTTAGTGAAGACTACTGACACCAGTATGCCAATATAGGTGTGGCAGATTAACAAAATATGTTGCAGGTATACGTAACATCGTGTTCTGAGTGTAAAAACCCATAAAAACCCAAAAAAACATCTGAGTGTAAAAACATAACAGCGCGTTCACGTCTGCCCCTTGGTTTTAAGATTCACAATGCATTTCGTTGTAAAACTCACAATAGTTCAATGCAACAAAATTTTCTTTACTATCTGCCCATATCTGCCCATATCGTCTATGCTTAAGACACATCCATACATACAGCACAATTTATATGCTGATTAAGGTCAAGTTTATATATGTAAAAATCCATGAGCAGAGTACTCTGGAAAGTCAGTGTAAGACCACTTCCAAATTTGACTAATTTTGTACTCCTTTTGTTTATGAAGCTCCTATCCATAAATAGCTGTTATTCTCATATAAATTCTATCAAAAATGGAATCCTAAAATTACTCACAATTTTACTATTAATTAATGGCTGCTCATAACCCAGCACATCAAATCTGTATCCCTTGACAACAGAGATAATGTTCATAATCAAATTATATTCCTATTTTATTTTACGAATTTTCTGGATATTCTTGTAAGGTTGACACACAAAACTAAAACATTGACACACAAACATACACAAACCCAAGCATTATGTATATTTGTTTGCATTTGAACCATCATTAACAGATCAAGATGGGTGTCAATTTCATTTCAATTTCGTAAAATTTATCCTTTAATGTTAGAAACGCTAATACACAAATAGACAAAAAGTTTATTTTTTAGAAAACCCCTAATGTCACCTTGAAATTACCCTTTTTGGTCCTACAATAATTTATCCAAATTTTACAAATTTACAAATTGTACAAATTTTACAACACCTCTATTTACATGTCAGTCGACCACTGACCTATGAGCATGCAAAAAATAGTCCAAAATGCCCACCTGCTGATCATGTGATGCTCGTCACTTGGTTTCCAAAAAATTTTGCAAAGCAATGTTCCACACTTTGGTAATTGTTTTGTTGTAAAAAATTGTTTCGCCCAAAATACTCCCTAAAACCACATTTATAATTGGCAAATATGAGGCTTCCAGAATGAACTCTAATTCTGGATCTTTTAATTCATGTTCCAAAAAAAATCCAATTTTGGCATTTAATCAACTAATTATTAATTTGCTAATAAGCAAAAGTAAAATTCATTCTTGCTCCAAAAATGTTTGAGACAAGAAGCATGAACAATTATTCATGTTGGTCTTTTGGCATTTGGGATCTGCAGCAATGAAGGCCTAATCGTTATCTGAGGTACCGGTAAGCACTGGTACCCTTGATCTTGGTTCGTCCTATGAACTCGTCTTCCTATTTGAATATGGACAACATCGTTTCCAGTGTCCAATATTTCCACAATTAAAACATCGATGTCTGTCATTGGCTGGTTTGTCCACCTGTTCACTTGTATCGCTGGGCTGCCTCTCCAGATCCCTGAGTTGCCACCCCACTCCCTGGTTATCTCCTACTGCATTGTTGCGTTGTTGCCCAGAAAACCTATTGCGTTGATTCGTAGTCATCAGGGCTTGAGTCTGTAGTTGCATCAATTTCTCGGCATTTACAGCACTATTCCTGGCTTGAATCCGCTGATGATGCAAGGCGTAATTCAATATTTCTTGCATTGGCTTGCCTTCCCAAGCAATACATTGTCTTTCCACTTCACTCTTCAATTTGGGCAATAGACCATTAATAAAAAGGGGTTTTAAGGCATTGTCAATTTGTGCCCGGTCTATGCCTGAATATAGTCGGAAAACATCTCGCAATCTGTCCAAATAATCGCTAGCATCTTCGCCTGTGTTCTGCTTGCATGTAACCACTTTGTTCCAATCCGTCACTGGTGGCAATTTTTTTTTTATGGCCTCTATCAAGTTATTGATCTGTGCCGTTCTAGCCTCCGTGGGCATGTCCACCTGTCCATCTTCCGTATTTACCCAGTTGGCCTCACGCATTAAGTTCCTCAAAGTGGTGGTATTAGGAATTAACCATTTTAAAAGTATTTCCATGTCTCTTGCAGTGGGCAACTGAGTTTCCACAATTAACCGCAGTTCCTCCGCAAATTGAAGTGGATCTGTTTTGATTGATGGCATACTACTCTGCAATGCCTTCAATTGATGTACCTGCCATGGTCTATACATCAGATCTGGATGTTGCTGATTTGCCCCTGGAAATTGCCGCTGAGGAAAATTCATAACACCACTTGCTCAAACCCTCCTTGTGAGAGAGTCAACTTTTGATCATTCATTAGCCAATCACATTGATCGTTAGATTGATTGGCATTTATCACACGACCCTTACTCCTTGTATGGTGAAATGGAGAGCATGATAAGGGTATAACAGCTGGTTGCATCGTTTGCCCACTTTGAGTCGGTTCCTGTGCCCCAATTGCACCCTCTTGGGTAGTTACCTCAAATGGGTCACGTCTTTCACCTGTCCTCTGTTGACTAGAACCAATCGCTGCACTCTGTTCTGGTCTTTCGGCAGGTACAGGTACAGGCACTACCTGTGGCTGATATACAATATGTCTCCGATAAGGTGGAGGAGTTTCATCTTCCAGTTCATTTGTCTCGTATGATCTGGCTTCTGGATACAATTTGGGTTGGGATTGCTCTCCATTACTGACTTGAAGAGGCATCTGATTTGCTACCTTACACAACCTATGCTGTATCTGTATCACCTCTTTCTTCAAGCCCCCCATCTTTGCTTTGGTCTCCCCGTCCCTAGAAAAGATTTCATCTGCTTGACAGTTTTAGGTTTTGGAAGTGTCCTGATCACTTTTACACGTTCAGGGCACAATCGTCTCGTGTCGCCTTTCGAAATATGTCCTAAATATTTCACCTCTTCCTTACAGAACTGCAACTTATCTCTCGAGGCCTTGTGGCCTTTGTCTGCCAACGCTGTCAGTAGCACAACAGTGTCCTGCTCACATGCTTCCTTTGAAGTTGAGCATATGAGAAGGTCATCAACATATTGTACCATCACTGAACCCCCAGGAAATTCAACATCGCTGAGGTCTTCATGTAGAGCACGTGAAAACAAAGTTGGGCTCTCCGTGTACCCTTGTGGTAACACAGTCCAGGTAAACTGTAAATTTTCGTACGTGAATGCGAAAAGTTAACGCGAATCCACATGAATGGGTACACTGAAGAACGCTGAACATAAGTCCACCACAGAATAAAACTTCGTGTTGCATGGAATACTTGACAGTACAGTGATCGGGTTAGGGACCACTGGATAGGCTGGGATGACACAATCATTAATTGCTCGAAGATCTTGAACAAATCTCCAAGTAGTCTTGCCTGGCTTCTTCACAGGTAAAATAGGAGTGTTGCACATGCTCACAGTGCGAACTATAACTCCCTGTTCCACCAATGATCGAATCACTGGTGCAATACCAGCTTTTGCCTCTGGTCTCAATGGATATTGGCGCTTTCTAGGCAATGGCTTAGAATCATCTACTGTGATCCTTACAGGTGCAATACTCTTGATTCGTCCCACATCATTTGGATGCGTTGTCCACAAGCATATTGGTATTTGATCGAGTGGGTCCTGGTCACCGTCAGCATCAGAGCTGAGTAGGTATACCCCAATATCGTCAGTATCATTCGATTCAACAATCATGTTGAAGGTTGTAGAAAGCACCTGCTGTCCGAGCTGCCAACAAAATCCATCTCCATCTAAGTCATAGAGTGGGGCGCTTTGAATTTCTCCCATGTATCCCCTGTTGTTACACTCTTTCAGAGTTGCAAGCATTATTCCAACATCTTTTGCTTCGTACCCTTGTGCCACCGCTAAGGTGACGTGTGGGGTTGTTGTTTCGGGTTGATTCCACAGGAGTTGTTGGTCTGGCGTCAAAGACACTGACATCCCAACTCCCTGTCGTCCCACCCACAATGACGTCAGATGTATATCATACTTGGTGTGCAGGTATTTAAAACCCCGCTCTGCATAGGACCCCTCTTCTCCTGTAGCATCATAACATGTTGTACAGTGAAGATCAGTCTGCCGTGTCAGAAAGTCCATCAAAAAATTATCTAACCATTCCTGTACTTCGGGCATTTCATCCTTCAGTGTCATAAAACTAACACACAAAAGTTCCGCCATGATTGTATCATCGATATCCCATCGATGTGTTGTTGGTCTTGTCAGGCCATCTAGTACCTTAGAAATAAAGTCGTGGGAGTGTTCTGGCATTTCTAGATACACTCCGTTTTCATTACAGATGACAGTGCAATTCAATTTACACAATAAATCTCTTCCCATCAAATTTACTGGAACGCCAGATGCCACAAGAAAGGCATGTTGTGCAGTCAATGGACCAAATTGGACACGCAATTCTTCCGTGACTGGCGTGTGTATGGGAACTCCTGACACTCCGACCACCTTTGTATAGTATTTTGACAATGGTATATCGGGAAAATCTGCTTGTCGTAACGTGGAACGCGTAGCTCCCGTATCGACGAGAAAGGGTGCCTTGCGTCCACCTACTGTCAAATTAACACTTGGTTCCTGTGCAGCCGACCCTGAGATTAAAGGAAGCGCTGCCACTTGGTCATTTTGGTCTAGTCAACAGGGTGTGGCAGACCATTTAGTCTGCTGAGGTCCTCCCTGAATTTGGGGCATTCCTCAATAGAACCCTATTTGTTGATGGAGGCGGTGGTAACTGGTAGTATCCCTGTTCTTGGTTGTTCTTCCGAAATTGTCTTTGATATGGGCATCGCCTTATCCAATGTCCCATTTTGCCTGTGTGTGAGTACCTCTTTATACTCACTCAATATATCAAATAACTACAAGGACTACACATCGGACTACACCTGTATCCACTATCAAATGTGTGTACTGCAAAAATCGCAGAAGTTTGTTCCACTTTATACAAAGTAGCGTTGAATGCGTTGTTGTCTAGCTTATTCCGATAAGCTCTACTCTGTGGTCTTCCAGGAAGTATCTCTCCACCTGTCCACTTGATGACTGCAGGTGATTTCCAGAGAGTCCCCCTGCCCTGTGGCTTTTCCCACACCCCAATCTCACTGATCAGTGTTGCAGATGAGTCTGGATCAGTAAGTCCTGTTAAGGGGGGGGTCAAACAAAATAACCACATAATATAACAAATAACCACTAGACTCACCACCTCGCTCATCATCCCAGGTTGTCTGCACATTGATGTTTTGCAAATGTCTCAAAGCTTCTTTCTTGAGACCGCACTTTTTATTCATCCATCAATTGACTTGTTTAAATTAAATTTAAATAAAATCAGATCAGATTAAATTAATCAGAACAAAATCAATCAGATCAATCGGATCAGAATCAGAATCAATTCAATTATGCAATTTTAATCAATTTATCAATATTCATCAATAAAATTCTAATAATAATATATAATAAAATAATATAAATGATAATATCCAAATTCACATTTATCAGTCTGATACCGAATTGAAACCAATGTCTGATACTGAACTATGATATGGGATCAACATTACTCTATACCTAAACCTTTTCCCAATGTTGCCAAAACAGTTCCATCTACTGACGGGGAATATGAGCATCGGTCGTCACCGTTTGACCCATATCTGCCATCAGTTGACAAATCACCGTTCTGCCTCTGGATCATATCTGACATATTTGTTCAATCCTGTGTGGTCATTATATCACAAATTAAAGTTGAACAACCACTGAAGGCAACTCAACCCTTCATTTGTGAGACAATCAGTGAAAATTGCTCCGACAGATATGAGCCAGTCCATTTGGGCAATGTCTCACATGTCACCCATGTCACATGTCACGTGTCACATGTCACACGTCATGTGATGTCACATGTCATGTCATGTGTCACCCACCATGTCTCACTTTGAAAGACACTCAAAGTTCTTGACAATTAAAATGGTGTAAGATTCCTGAAATGTGTACCAATGAATGACAATTCATAATATTTATCAATGGAATCCAATCATACCGAAATTTCGACACTCCAATAAACTTTGTAACTTGTAATACATCATTAATCCTGCAGGGCTATAAAGCTATCCTTAAAGTCCATGCAATCGATTTACATCAAAACCCAATGATGACATGCCTGACAATCATAGCAATTTTCATGATTGTAAAATCATGACCATTGTAAATCATTGTAATTATAAATTGTAAATGTAAATTTACCATAATTGTACAAAATTTGAGAATGAACATCAATGATAATCAGCATATGACAATCATGATGACAATGATGAATCTCATCAACAATGAGAGAAAACAATGAGAATGAGAAACAATGAGAGAAATGAGAAAACAATGAGAACTATGAAAGGTGAAAACAGGTAAAAGAAGAAGCAAAAGAGGAGGAAAGGAGGAGGAACGAGGGGAGGAAAAGGGTGGGGAAGGGAGGGGGAGAAGTGGCAGAATGCCAAGGGAGGAATGAGGAATTAATACTATGCGAAATACGACACTCATTGTATTTTAACCTAAAGATAGCTGTGTATCATTGGCCGCACTCATGACTCCCTTACAAGGCTGTGAGATTATATGGTAAATGCTGTCTCCCTCTCGAACTTCTGTGCGAGCCATTACACTCATCTGTGTATTTTTTTTTAAACTATTTCAACTGTGTCGTACCATGGCACTCATAACTTTAACACTATGGGGCCATATTCTTTAGGGAGAGGGAGAAATTTTAAAAATGAGAATGAAGTTAGGGTTAAGATTGGGTTGGGGTCAACAAATTCATGTACATGTAAATTCATTCATGTATAAACAGATCACAATATATTTCATCATTGGTTTCCCTCCATTTAATTGCCTTGTCAAATGTCATAGGATCTTATATCAATAAATTCCCTTTTTAAAATCTTAAAAGACAGATGAAATATAAAATGATCAAAGGTACATTTGATGGTTCTATTTTTTAGAGATTACGGATCACAGTAGCATGGGATTGGCTCTCATTAAATTTCATCTTGATTGAAGGATTTTTAGCTGTGGTCCAAGATGGCCGCCGCCATAAAAAATCCTAAAAATATATATATATTTTTTCTAATCAGGATGTAAATATACAGATAAAAGTAAGTTTGGAGAGAAAACAGGAAGGGGGAAGGGATACAGAAGGGAAGAAAAAATGGGGGGTTTGGATAGGGGGGGGGGACGGAAGGAGGGAGGGGGAAAGGGCGAGGGAAGGTTGGGGGGTGTAGGGCAAGAAAAGTGAAAAAGGTTACATTTAAAAAATCGCTTCTCATCCTATATGTAGAAGTTTGGGCTAGGGCCAACAACACCAAACGGTTGCCATGGGCAACCTGCCTGCACGCATTCCACTGGCAGGATACAATTACCGGCATCAGTGTGTGCCAATCTTACTTGGAGATGACACGGAAAACTTTTTTTCTTTTAAATTACATTGCATTGCAAACATTACATTACATTACATTACAGTAGAAATTAAAAATTACATTACTGTCCTACATGGGAAAAATGAATTGATGGTGCACTTCATCAAGTCATCCCTGTCAGAACATCATAATTCATAAGATTACAATTTCTTGTGTTCGTAAGAGCACATTTGGCCAATCACACACATAAATGTGCATAAAATGCAGACGTGCGTCCAAACCGCTTCGAATTAACTCTTATGAAGGTACAAAAACCCATATTTGTGCCACAATGAAATTTTTTTTTTTTTATGACTTAAAATCGAGCCAGTCGATTTTACCATTATTTGGCTTACTGTACAGGCGCTGTATAAAATCGCTTTTTACAAAAACCGCGAATATGATTATAAATCAAATAGTGTCCATTCTGCAATCTGCTCGTGCCTGTGGTCACAACCCAAGCAGGATCTCAACCATTATTTTAACGGGAAAATCGACACACTTATAAGTCATTTAATCACGAAAACGAGCAGAGATTTGAATGCAGACCATTGCTGGAAATCATTTTAAAGATATTTACAAAATTGACGTTCTATTTCATGAATTCATGACATTCATGAAATGAGCAAGAAATATACAAAATCCATATTTCAGTTGTACATGACAAGACGAATGCAGCACCTGTTGGCTAACGCCCGGGGTTCGTTAGTGGTTCTTTGCAATCGTCTCATTAAACTCGTAAAATGTACCGAAAAAAAATTCAAATTACAGAAAAAACAAAAAAATAATTGATTATTAATTTTTTTTAAATTTTTTTTTTATCGTCATGACTTCTGAAATTTTAAAACAAATCCTTCATGAAAGCACAGCACCTTTTCTAAAGACACCAAGCTTTAGTGGATATTTGTGACAGTTCATGGCACCATCCCTCAAAAATGCGTATACATAAATTTTGGAAGAAAAAAATTGGCATGATTTCTGAAACCTGTTAAAGGCCTCGTGTTTTTTCCTTCCACACATCAACAAACGTACACAAAACTCAAACACTGAACTATTTTCATAGATTAACATCAGACTACACAGATAACAAACAAAAGCTTACCTGGGCAGTTGAGTCCCTACGGGCCACCACTTGTTGGAGAATTATTAACAATTACTGGTGTTATGTTAGTAAAACTTCAAGACTCGGTTTAGCAAAATCAATGGTTTATTCACTTTAGAGAATTTGTTGTATACTAAGCCGAGATCTTTAATGAGTCTGTTCCAGAGTTTGTTGACGCTTGTTTGGTCGGTCTTTTGAAGCTCGTTCAGTAGGTCTTTCTGAAGCTCGTTCAGTTGTTGACAATCTCCAGTTGGTTGATCAGTTTCAACTGGTCTTCAGTTTTCACTCCTCTTCAGTTCACTGTCCCAGTCCACTCTCTTCTTCCAATGCAACTTTCTCTTGGTTTTAAAGGCCCAGACTGCTTCATCCAAAAGCCTTTATTTGGCTCTTTTGGCCACTCCTCTATTTTGGGAGACTGAGAGCACCACTTTATTTCTGTTCAAGAGGTCAAATACTCTGACCTGCTGAAGCTGTTTGCAGCCTGTGTTCCATCTATGGAACACAGGCTAAATATTGAAAGACACAGATGGCAGTCCACGAGCATTACACATTCTGTTTCCTTAAATTAACTCTCTCTCTGACCACATGTTAATTCTAGTTCTATGCTCTTTTGCTCATTCGTAAAGTAAAACATAATTCCACTTTAAACAAGATTACATTGATATATATTCTAGCAATATTGTCAATATGAATATTTATTCCCTGACACTACCCTTTTGTGGCACCGGTTCATCTGCCTGCAACCACCGGAGGTTTTGCTCCAAGCTATCCAGAGGAAACTGGTGGATTTTTTTTGGGGAGGCTACCACTGGCTTCGACCCAGCGCCATATGTTGTCCCTTGGCCGAGGGTGGTCATGGCCTAGTCGATGTGAAATGCCGCCTGTTGGCCTTCCGGCTCCGCTCCATCCAACGCTTGCTTTATGCAGAACACCTACCAGGAAAGCCCTTAGCCTGCTCCATTCTTCAACGAGCTGGGAGGCTCGGATACGGACAGGAACTTTTCCTGACCAACCTTCAACACGTCGATACATCTCTGCTCCCAGTCTTTTATCAGAGCCTCTTGAATGCCTGGCAGGGCGTTTCGATAAGTCGCCAAACAGACTCGTATGGCACTAACATGTATGCACACGAGCCTTTATTTTTCAACCCACTTTTCCCCGATATCCCGAGGAGTCGCGACTTCTGCCAGCATTTTATAGTGGCCAACATCCTGAAAGTGTGTCACCTCCGACACGATTCTGGACAGGGATGGAAGCCTGCGAACGAGCTGGCGGACCTAACAGGTGTTCGGTCCAGGAGGCAAATCGGGAACATACTAAGAGCGGTGATCCGAAGGGGCCACCAGCTAGGCCTACATTGGACACAGGACGCAGAGGTTGAGCCCACAGTCCCAAAATTTAGTGTCGCTTTTACCCCAAACGTGCTGCCCCCCATGAGCGCAGGGTCACCCCCCTTCCATGTTATGAGCAGCAAGAGTATTTATAGGTCTTGTGTGAAACTTCTTCTTGGGGACCCACCTCTAGCTGGGGTTACCCGGTGGAAAGGACTCTTGCCTCCCGGTCCCCCCTCTGAGCCTTTATGGGATACAATGTATGCTGGACTTATTTCTAAAAGAACAGGTGACCTTCAGTGGCGTTTGGCCCACTGGATTGTTCCTTCCAATGCTGTCATTCGTTTTTTTCCCCCCATTTCCGGCTGTTGCCCCTTTTGTCCGGTGAGGGAAGATTTGTTTCATGCTTTCATTAATTGTGAAAGACTTTCTCCTTTGTTTCATTGGTTAAATTTTATTTCCCATAGATTGCAGGTTACCTTTTCTTTGAAAGCTTACATCTTTGGCTTTCCTCCCAAAAAGGGAACCACATCTATTGTATTCGGGTTCCTAACCGCTACTGCTAAACTGGCCGTATACCTGTCGCGGAAGGCGAAGCTGGGCGGCAGACCCATGCAGGAATGCAGTATTATGGTGTTTTTTAGTTCGTTGGTGTCAGCAAGGCTCAAGCTTGAATTTGGCTGTGTCCAAACGGCAAACGACCTTGCAAATTTTGTTGCGACCTGGTGTGTTGGAGGGATTTGTGAGGTCCAAGATAACAAATTGGTAATTTCTGTATAATACAGTGTGGGTGTGTCTTATCGTGTGTTTTTTTTTTTTTGGTATTTGCACCTTTTCTGGCGCTTGGTTTGCAGTGCACCGGTTGTTTTTTCCTTCTGGGATTGCTATGATTTTACTGATTTTCCTGATTGAATTGCTTTTGGTGGTACTCTTGTTTTATACTTTTATAATAAAAAGAGCTTAAAAGTCAAAGTCTCTCCCTCTCTCTCTCCCTCTCTCTCCCTCTTTCTCCCTCTCTCTCCCTCTCCCTCTCTCTCCCTCTCTCTCTCTCTCTTCCAAGTATTGCTGATACTTGCTCTCTCGTGGCTCGCCGAGAAACACTCGGTTTGCCGACGAGAGTCTCTACCCCACCCCCCTTCTTTCCCTCATACAGGCCAACCAGGGCGACAAAGGCCATCCACCCGATTACCAACCCGACGGCCAGCCAAGGCGACAAAGGCCATCCACCGTACTACCAACCTGACGGTACACGTGAGCCGTAACGGGAAGCCGGGCGCGGGCCGTCTAGTTTTTCGGGCTGGCTCAGCAAGCGGTGCAAAAGCAGTTCGGGCTATCCCACCCTCCCACCCCACATGATTATTCCCGCACTCACTCCCTACGGTTATGTGACGCTACACCTTCTTCCTTCCTCCGTTAGGGCATCGGACAATGTTGGGTGTTTGCCTCGTTTTAGGGCACGCGTCTCTCGTCCGAGTAATGAGGGGCAGAGTTAATTCCTGAGGCACACCCAGTTAACTCCCCGTATAAGTGTCCCCCCCCTCTTTTCCAGGTTCGGCTCAAATCGGTCTCAGGTAATTTATTTTCCACGCTCGCTGCCCGGCGCTTATCACAATAATGATAGGGGCTGTCACCCAGCATAAGCACAACCACTCAGGCATGTATACACTTCACGGTGAGGGCATTAGGTGACACGAATGTATGTCTAAGTGCACCCTCCCTGAACTGTATATTGAATGTAATGCTTACGTGCACTCTCTCCTCCCTCCCCGGTCTCTTAGATAGTAAAGCACTCCACATGCCTGGTGTGACAATGTATAGGTGGAAATGTTATGATGCACACACACGCTCGGTGTTCCGCCTTCCCCTCCGCTGCTCATGTACTCATTCTCACCTGTAGGATTCTGCGTGCCCACAGCCTGACTGTATTCTTGGGGGGCGACAATCGCCAACCCTGCTGCTCGCCTTTGGACACCTGTATTATATGTAGGCAGTTGTAGTACAGCGCCACGGCGACATTGTACCGCCCGAGGTGCAGCGTCCGCAGCCCAGATTGCACCAGCGTCCGCTTTATCGGGGGCGCTGGGTTAAGGCGAGCAGGGGCGGACGCCATTCCTTGGTATCCGTCTCACCGAGGGAAATACCGGCATCAGAGTCCGCCGCACCCTCGGGTGTCGAAGACGGCTTGATGGGGTGGACACCTCATCCCCATCCTTGTTTATGTTAAGGACTTAGTCTGATACAATAGGTGGGCACTAACCCCGATAGCGATAAAAGGCGGTTCGGCGAGAGCACGCAAGGCGACCATGGGGCCACTGACCGCGCGCTCTCGTCGCCGCTTCCCCCCTAATTATCATTCCCTCAGTCAGGAGCCACAATTAAGACATGGGATCGGTCGCGTGACCTCGGCCGATCCCATCGCGGCCACGTTCGGCCGGTCCCCAGCTCTCCTAAAAAGATTCCCACTCACTACGTTGTCCACACTTTTCGGACACCAATCACACTCACTGTGCTGCATGACGTGCCAGCGCACGTGCGTATCCGACCTACGCACGGCACGCGCCATCAACAGAAATTGTCCTCACCCCCATCTCTAAAGGGAAACTGATTTGATCACCTCCAGGTAAAGACAAAAACCTCTCCCTCTCTCAGGTCACTAGCATAAGGGGCAAGTCTTGGGAACGAGTTCGGCAATACGGACGGCCT
>NW_027617291.1:0-5000 GCF_964187855.1 Myxine glutinosa | reverse complement strand
CCGACCGCGACGAACGACGTGGCCATCGACGGGCAGCTCAGCTCCAACGTTCCGGGTCGGCCGACCATCTACAGGCCGATGGGACCGGGCCGCGGAGCCTCTGCCGCCAGCACTCTGCCATCCGGCGTTGGTCGCGTGGTAGCGCGTCTTCTTTTCTCTTCGTTTGCCCTCGCTTCCTTGCACGCACGCACGAACGCGTCATGGCGACACCGAACGCCTATAGGCTGCCGCCAATGCCGCCATTGCCGCTGCGCCTGGCGCTTGTCGCGTCGGCTGTGCGTGAGTGTGTGTGCGCACGGAGACGTGCGTCCGCACGGACGCACATACACAAACCTCCACAACGTCCCTCAAACCAAGTGCTCGCCGCCCAAACCAAGTCGCTCGCCGCCCTCCCAAAAGACGGGAATTCGTCCCTCCCTCCCTCCCTCCATCGGCTCGTTGGTTCGGTCCTAGGTAAACCGTCCGACTCGCGTACCCACCACCACGCATCCTCCACAAGTTCACTCGTCACTCCGACGATCTCTCCCCGCTTGCCACGTCACGTTGGCAATAAATCTCCTCCGATTGAGTGGGCGACAGTTCCAGCACGAGTACAGCTGCACAGGTTCAATTTCGCCGATGGCTTTCGCCGATGGCCACTCGCTGTCACCACGTTGCTCTCGCTGTTTCCTCACCGCATGCTGTCTGTCCATGCATGATGTGCGACTCAAGATACCACGGCAATGTGGAATTTACTGCTTTCACCCTTTAGCATTCGCCGTATCTGCATTGCCTGATTGCTTCGGGCATCCTACGCACGGCATCCGACGTACGCACGGTACCTTCCTATCTAATACAAAATACATCCTTCGCTTACCTACTTGGGATGTCGTCCTTCCTCACGACCATCGACGACACCGCCATGACAAAAGCGAGGCGAGGCATCTCCGGTACCGGCACGAGCGAACCAAGTACCAAGAACCTGCAGTTTCGACGATGCATCTCGTTCTGCGTTGTTGTCACTCGTTGTCACTATGACAACGGCCAACTGCCATCACCATGAACTGTGGCCACGCCCCCATTATGATGCACCACCTGAAGCAGTGTTTCACACGTATGACAGTTCACATGGGTTCACTGAAGTTTAAGTTTAATGTATAATATAATAAAATGTAACATCTAATATAATATATTAATATCTAAAATAATGAAATATACTACTAGTGGGGCGGCTTAGCCCAAATATTCAAAAGAATTGTGCATTTTGTGATACAAGCACCAAATTTGGCACAAATGTACATTAATATGTTGCGAACATTTTCAGATATTGGGCCACTTGAAATTCCGTAATTTTTTTTTTCAAATTTTTTCAAATTTCGTAATTTCAAATTTTTCGGGTGACACCGTCACAATTTCGGTATTCGAGGCCGGCCGATAGGCAAAGTGTGACCGGAAGGGACGAGGTTCTCCTGACCACGTGGCCCTCGATCTGGGAAGCGAGAGGCGTTCCATTAGTGGACGCGCCCCTCACGCCCGACTTTTGGGCGGCCCCGGCAGGCCGTTTGTTTTGACGTTCCGTGACAGGCCCCGCACCCCCACCTCCGGGCCGACCGGAAGCTTGTGCTGAGTACATCATACCTGAACAACTCAGTGAGGCAGAACACAGCAGTGCACACCAGGGTGACCCCTTCAGTGCATAAACCAATTAACCTGTCCACTGCAGGGCATATAGAAATGAAGTTATTTTCTGCATATAATAATAATATAAGTTCAGTTCTATATAACAATTTCTGTTATCACCACTACCACTACAACTACCACTACTAAAGCTTTGTCTGGAATTTTGTGGACTAACAGACAAACAGACATACAGACAAGCTGGGATCAAAACATTACCTCCTTCCACCATTGAGTGTAGAGGTAAACATCATGGAAATTATATCATGCCCTAGATTTAATTCATGCTTACCCGTGTATTTGCTTCACTGGTTCACAAGGTCTTTTGCATACATGTAATTCAGACTCTCGTCTTCATTGCTGACCACACAATGTTCGCAACATATTAATGTACATTTGTGCCAAATTTGGTGCTTGTATCACAAAATGCACAATTCTTTTGAATATTTGGGCTAAGCTGCCCCACTATATCGGCCGGCCTCGAAGACCGAAATTGTGACGGTGTCACCCGAAAAATTTGAAATTACGAAATTTGAAAAAATTTGAAAAAAAAAATTACGGAATTTCAAGTGGCCCAATATCTGAAAATGTTCGCAACATATTAATGTACATTTGTGCCAAATTGGTGCTTGTATCACAAAATGCACAACAGGTTTGCTATGCTGCTACACTATACATAATGTCATATATTAATATATAATATAATGAAATCTATCTATCTATAATTCCATTAATCTCTGTGTGTATGTGTGTGTGTATGTGTGTATGCGACAACGATTTTCTCGACAACTACCGGTCCGATATACTTGAAACTTGCCAGGTATATTGCTGGGGACCCGAGGATGTGCCTTTTCAAGGTTTGAAATTAATCGGACAAGTACTTACCGAGCTATGGCGATTTAGCCGTTCGCCGTTCGCTTTGGCGTTGCGAATGGACCAAACCATTTCATGTAAATAGAGGGGGGGGGGGGTTCTGTGGTCGTTGCGAATGAACCAAACCATTTCATGTAAATAGAGGGGGGGGGGGGGGATTGTCACTGTACTCGCAAGCCGTTCGCCGTTTCGCTTTGGCGTTGCGAATGGACCAAAACATTTCATGTAAATAGAGGGGGGGGGGATATAATTTTAGATAGATATATAGTACGGGCATATATATAGTACGGGCATGCCCTAGTATATATAAAACACAGTTTGTGTGTGTGTGTGTGTGTGTGTGTGTGTGTGTGTGTGTGTGTGTGTGTGTTCAATTGCTTTCGCTGATGGCCACTCGCTGTCACCACGTTGCTCTCGCTGTTTCCTTACCCCATGCTGTCTGTCCATGCATGATGTGCGACTCAAGATGCCATGGCAATGTGGAATTTATTGCTTTCACCCCTTTAGCATTCGCCGTATCTGCATTGCCTGATTGCTTCGGGCATCCTACGCACGGCATCCGACGTACGCACGGTACCTTCCTATCTAATGCAGAAGACGTCCTTCGCTAACCTACTTGGGATGTCGTCCTTCCTCACGACCATCGACGACACCGCCATGACAAAAGCGAGGCGAGGCATCTCCGGTACCGGCACGAGCGAACCAAGCACCAAGAACCTGCACTTTCGACGATGCATCTCGTTCTGCGTTGTTGTCACTCATTGTCACCATGACAACGGCCAACTGCCATCACCATGAACTGTGGCCACGCCCTCATCACCATGAACTGTGCACCACCTGAAGCAGTGTTTCACACGTATGACAGTTCACAGGGGTTTCATTGAAGTTTAAATTTAATGTATAATATAATAAAATGTAACATCTAATATAATTTATTAACATCTAAAATAATGAAATATACTACATAATGTCATATATTAATATATAATATAATGAAATCTATATATACTAGGGCATGCCCGTACTATATATAAGCTAGGACGTGCCCGTACGTGGGTGCCCGTTCCTTGCCAAAAAAAAAAAAAAAAAAAAATTTGTGTAGGGGTGTGTGTGTGTGTAAACATCCTAGGGCGTGCCCGTACGTGGGTGCAAAAAAAACATGCGGTGCAAACAACAACAACAAAAAAAAACTTTGAAACCACGTGGCAGTAACGACCACAGAACCCCCCCCCTCTATTTACATGAATGGTTTGGTCCCATTCGCAACGACCACAGAACCCCCCCCCTCTATTTACATGAAATGGTTTGGTCCAAAGCGAACGGCTTGCGGGTGTTTGGTAAAGAAATCGCCATAGCTCGGTAAACTACTTGTCCGATTAATTTCAAACCTTGAAAAGGCACATCCTCGGGTCCCCAGCAATATACCTGGCAAGTTTCAAGTATATCGGACCGGTAGTTGTCGAGAAACAGCGGTCACAGACAAACATACACACATACACACATACAAACACACATACACACACATACACACAGAGATTAATGGAATTATAGATAGATAAAACACAGTTTGTGTGTGTGTGTGTGTGTGTGTGTGTGTGTGTGTGTGTGTGTGTGTGTGTGGGTGTGTGTGTGTGTGTGTGATCGCTCAGAGAGCGATCACGTGATGTTCCTTGCCGCGCGATTGCGTTTTTTCACATTTCAGCGAGGAACATTGCCATTCACACCACATAAGTTTTTTTTTCTTTCATCTTTAGATGAATATTTTTTTCAGCGAGGACTATTATACCCGGAATCTGAATTGGTGGGGAGTGGGACCGGCATTTCCCCCCTCCCCCTACCCCTACCCCTCCCACCCCTCTCCTCTCCCATCCCTCCCCCTCCCCCTCCCCCCTCTCCTCCCCTCGCCCCTCACCCCACCCCCTCCCCCCTCCCTCTCCCCTTCCCCCTCCCCCCCTCTCCTCTCCCATCCCTCCCCCTCCCCCTCCTCCCTCTCTCCTCCTCCCCTTACCCCTCTCCTCCCTCTCCTCCCCTCCCCCCTCCCCTTCCCCCTCCCCCCTCTCCTCTCCTCACCCCTCCCCTCCCACCTCTCCTCACCCCTCCCCTCCCCCCTCTTCTCCCTCACGTTTATACACGGAATGTCAGGTACTTCGCCCCTCCTCTTCTCTCCTCCCCCCCCTCTCCTCCCCTCCCCCCCCATTCCCCTCCCCTCCTCTTCCCCTCTGCCCTCCCCTCCCCCGCCCGGCAATGCCGGGTACTTCCCCCCCCTCTTCTCCCCTCCCCCCTCTTCTCCCTCCCCTCTTCTCCCCTCCCCCCTCTTCTCCCCTCCCCTCCCCCCTCTCCTCCCCTCTCCCCCTCTCCTCCCCTCCCCCCTCCTCTCCTCCCCTCCCACCCCTCTCCTCCCCTCCCCTGTTCTCCTCTCCCCCCTCTTCCCCCTCCTCTTCCCCCCTCCCCCCCTTCCCCTACTCCTCCCC
>NW_027617290.1:27500-128905 GCF_964187855.1 Myxine glutinosa | reverse complement strand
GTTAAGGTAATCGCCGTTTTTGGGCGGTTCCCTGTTGTTTTTTCCCCCGACTTATTTTCTTCACTTCAAACCTTTTTTTCCCGCTTATATTTCCTTAGTTTGTTTTTTTAACGCTCCCTTTCCCTAAGCTGGGAAAGTCGGAGTACATTACTAACTTCTTCTTCCCGAGCTGGGAGGACGAGGTCGAGCCTCGTGTGTCCAAACATGGCGGCTGCTCACTCGCAGCGATATGCAGCGTTTGAGCAATTATCACGTGAGCATGGCATTGCGTGTTCTCCACCCGAGGGTATTACAGTCGAAGCTATTGTTCTCACGATCGGGAACATGATCGGGTTTGATAAGGTACGTGCGGCGTCGCGTATGAACAAACGGGTTATCGTGTTTGTGTCCGATGTAGAGCACATTGCTCTCATCGTACAACAAGGTTTGTCCCTCGACTCCGGACACTTTGTTATGGTTTATCCCTTGGATACTCCTGCTCAGAAAGTGGTTATTTCAAATGCACCACCATTTCTCGATACCGATACAATCCTTGCAGCGCTGCAGCGATATGGGCAATGTGTGTCCCCATTAATAATGCTCCCTTTGGGCTGTAAGGATGAACGTGTCAGTCACGTGATGAGTTTCCGTAGGCAGGTCTTTATGGTTCTCAAAAAGGAATATCCCTCCTTGAATGTTGCTTTAAAATTCACGACAAATGGCCGTGATTATCAAGTATACATCACCACCGACACCCTAAAGTGCTTTGGTTGTGGTGCAGTGGGACATATGAAACGGTTTTGCCGCAATCAGAAGGAACAGCCTAACATGGTCGAAACGGGAAACAATGACTCGCAGATTAATGTTAACGTTTCCTGCTCGACAAATGTGCAGGATAAACCAGGTAAACAAGTGGACACGCCCCCTCCCGTTGAATCAATGGACAGCGCAAATGAGGGGTTTGTCACCGTTTCCAAAGTAAAAAAACGTAAATCGGCTGTAAGAAGTGCGTCACCTTCTGGGAAAAGGCAAATCAGTGAAAACTCCATCACTGGATTTCAATGTGAAAACAGGTTTGCCTTATTGGAGGAAAAGGACACCTCCACTAGTTCAAACATCATCAAGGAAAAAGTGGATTCTAACTTTCCAATCCCAGTGAGTGTCGCTGATCCTTCAGACAGTGTCATCTCACACGAGGACGTTCATTGTGCAGCTTCCTCCTGTCAATCGCAAGAGGAGGAAAAGCACTTAAAATCTCCCCCTAAAAAAGGAATAAATGAGGAAAATAAGGGCACAGAGAGAATAAAAGAGGATAATTTAAATCCACTGGAGGAGAGTGACATCCTTGAATCGAGCATGGTGGTCATGTCACAAACATGCTTGGAGCCCCCCACCTCGCATCCCAAAGAAGTTTCAAATGTGACTCTGGCACAAAACGTTCCTGAAGAAGTTTACTTTATTGAAACTGAGCAATGATGTGATGTGCGCCAGGAAGCTGAAACACCAATTGATTCCCCATATGAGGAATCTGATGGTGAGGGTCAAGAGGAGTCCTCTCAGATTCTAAAGGCTGTAAACAGCCCTTCGGATGACGAGCTTCAGGACTTTTTGAGAGATTCCTATCGGAAAAGGAACATTGAACTGAAAGATCATTTCCCTGATCTGCAGATGTTGATTTTTAAATTGAAGGAAATTGTGCACAACCCTGACACTCCAAATTTCACTGATGCTCAGAAGCACCGGCTAAGAAAAATGATCCAGAAAGCTCGACAGGAGCTTCGTAAATGAGGTCCCCATGGGTTTTTTGATCTATTTAGTTATTTATCTTCTTTCTTTTTCCGAAAGAATGAGTGTTAGTTTTGGTAGTCTAAACATTAACGGTGGTGTTAGTTTAGAACGCAAAGTTCAGGTAAAAGATCTGACCCGGCGTTTGCACCTGGATGTCTTGTTACTGCAAGAAACGCATGGAGATCTGAATGGCCAAGCCCAATGGAGAAGGCTAATGAAGGGCCAGTGGTTCTTCAGTGATATCAATTGTCTCACTGCTGGAATTGCTTTCTTTGTCTCCTCCTCATTAACACTCACACAAGTTCAATATAATGAAATAATTCCCGGACATCTGGCTTGTCTTCAATTCACTGCCAATAATCAAATCTTTGTTTTTGTAAACATATATGCCCCCTGTAAGAATGCTGAAAGGCAAAACTTCTTTCTAAAGCTAGAGGATCTTCTGAGTACAATTGACTTAAATTGCTCTTTTATAATGAGTGGCGACTTCAACTGCACTCTTGACCCTGCGTTAGATAGAAACAGTGCGGAGCCACATCCTAGATCTGCCATACCTTTGGAGAAAAGCATCAAGACGACGGGATTAATAGATGTCTGGCGTATTCAGCACCCTATGCAACGGCAGTTTACTTGGTCTAGATGTACGTCTCAGATGCACACACTAGCCAGGTTAGACAGAATTTATGTCAATACTGTAATGCTTGACAAGATATTGAAATCTGATATTGTGCCTTCTCTTTTTTCTGATCACCTGGCTGTAACCTTGTCCTTTAAGCTTGCTCTGCAGCAACATGGCAGCCCATATTGGAAGTTCAATGTCATGTTGCTGGAAAATGCTGCTTTTTGTGAAGCTTTCAAAGTGTTTTGGATTAGCCTCAAAGAAAGAAAGAATAATTTTGATAACCCGATATTGTGGTGGGACTACGCAAAGGCGCAGATCGCTGTCTTTTGCCAACAGTTTAATTACTTCTCTTCTTTCAGTGTAAAAAGGGAGAGGTTCACACTAGAAAAGGAAATAATGAAGTTGCAAACTGATGTGGCAAATAGCCCCAATAGAACAAATAATCATTTGCTTATGGAAAAGAAGACTCTACTAAACAGCCTGGTCGAATACCAAGCAAAAGGTGCAATGGTCCGTCTACGGATGGATCAGCTATATAATTTAGATGCACCGACCAAATTTTTTTTCCATTTTGATAAAAAGACTACCAATCAAAGGCAAATTGAAACCTTAAAGCTCTCAACTGGTAACACTGTGACGTCACAAGATAATATAAAGAGGGAGGTCTATAACTTCTTTTCAGACCTGTTTATGGCAAATGATGTTGACGATGGCTCAATAAGTTACTTCACATCTGACTTACCCATGCTAAGTGCTGCTCAAAGGGATCAGCTTGGCTCCCTACTTTCCTTGGAAGAGCTTACACTTTCCCTTGCTTCTTTACCTACGGGTAAATCTCCTGGGTTGGACGGCCTCCCAATAGAGTTTTATAAATCCTTTTGGCCCTTATTAGGCCCAGAACTATTGGAGGTCTTTAATAGTTCATTACGTTGTGGTGACTTGCCGATGAGCTGCCGTAGAGCAGTCATTAGTCTATTACCAAAGAAAGGAGACCCTCAGCTCATTGATAATTGGCGTCCAATCTCTCTCCTAACTTCAGATTATAAAATATTTTCTAAAGTTCTAGCTCGACGCATCGCCCCACTCCTAGAATCGTTGATTCAAAGTGATCAGTCTTTCTGTATCCCTAACCGACAGATACACGATAACATTTTTTTATTAAGAGATCTTTGGGATGTGTGTAAAATAAAAAATGACAATCTTGGTTTGATTGTGCTTGACCAAGAGAAGGCTTTTGACCGTGTAAGTCATGTATATCTTTTCAAGGTGCTAGAGTGTTTTGGACTTGGTCCTGTTTTTCTTTCCATGGTAAAACTGCTCTATAATGGCATTTCCTCAATACTCAGAGTAAACTCTGAGCTAACTTCACCTGTAAAGGTTGGAAGGGGTATCCGTCAGGGATGTCCTTTATCTGGTATTCTGTACTCTTTAACCATTGAGCCTCTTTTAATCAAAGTCCGCAGCATCCTAACCGGATGCAAAAATTTGCTCACAAGGCCTGTGAAAGTCTCTGCATATGCTGACGATATTTGCGCCATCGTACATAATAGTGATGAGATAAAGAAACTGGTGGATTGCTTGGACTATTATGGTTCAGCTTCTTCAGCTTTGGTAAACTGGAACAAGTGCCAGGCGATATGGATGGGCCCATGCCAGCGCCCTATGCCTGTCCTCCCAAAACACCTCACCTGGTCCCTCAACGGAATGAAGTACCTTGGTGTTTACATCGGTGATGAAGCAACACAAGCGAAAAATTGGGAGGGTCTCGCTGACTCTCTCGAACAAAAGCTGCGGAAATGGAAAGGTTTGCTGGCTTTGCTTTCATACCGGGGACGAGTCCTGGTCATAAACAACCTAGCAGCATCTATACTGTGGCACAGAATCAGCCATTCCACCTCCTGAACGCTTTCTGCTGAATATACAGAAGACAATAATAAACTTCTTCTGGAGTGGAAAACATTGGCTTCGTCCAGAGATCTTGAATCTTCCCTTAGAGGAAGGTGGGCATGGTCTTGTGGACATCGTATGCAGGGCTATGGCATTTGGCATTGCCTCAATCTGGCGGCTTCTCTATGGTCCATCAGACCTAGCCTGGAGGTCCACTGCTCTCCTCCTCCTCCGTCAAGCCGGCATGCTAGACTATTCATTTGGTCTATTCCTAATGAACATGAAATGTATTGATCTGTCCTTGCTTCCACCATTTTACAATATAATTTTGAATGCTTGGCGTGTTTTCATGGTCGACCGTGATTATGTTTCCTACACCCAAGAGATGTTTTTCAGAGAGCCTCTTTTCTACAACTCTCTCTCTTCAAAAGAATAAGAACGGAACGCTCTTTTATTGATTATTTTGTTCAGAATGGTGTCCATCACGTTGCTGATCTAATGATTGAGACAAGGACATGGTTAAGTGCTGCAGCACTTGCAAATAAAGTTGGCATGCGGTCAAACCGCATAATATCTGCTGTGCTATGCGAAATACTTAGCGTATACCGCAAAGTTAAGGTGCACTGGGAGCAATCTCCTCGCACTGGTGATGGCCTAATTGTTTGTGAGCCAAGCCTCTGTTTCCCAAATTTAGAAGTCACCCCCAATGTAATGAATTGTGGCACAATAATAAAATATTTACCAAAAATACGTTTTGGATCTGCAGGTCTGGAAAATCGTGCAATATACCAGGCCTGTGTCAAAGCAATCCGGCCCTCCTTAGGAACTTGGCAGTCAAGGAAGTGGCACAATTGCTTGCCTACAGAATACCCCTTCCAACCTAACTGGAAAGCCTATTATCACATACTTATTCCAAAGAAAACTGCCGACCTGTCGTGGAGGTTGGCACATTGGGTATTACCCACCAATAAGCTCTTGCATGTTTTTTCTTCGGAAATATCTGAGCATTGTCCCTTCTGTGGTGCTCTTGAGACCGTGTCACATGCTTATGTTGAATGTGCGCGCTTGATTCCTTTATTTGGTTTGCTGCATGAAATGTGCATGAAGCTTTCTTTAAACTTTACTTTGAATTCTTTCATTTTTTGCTTTGCCTCAAACACACACCAAATAGAAGTGGCCCTAGCGAACTTTCTGGTTGCCATGGCAAAGAAAGCAATATATCGCACGAGGAAAATGCAAATTGAAAATCCTACAAGATGTACAGATAACCTCCCGGCCTGTTTTAAAGGACTTGTTTTTGCCCGGATTAAAACAGAATTTTGTTTCTATACATATATGGATAAAGTATTGATCTTCAAAAGTATATGGGCATTGAATAATGCACTTTGCTCTGTGCAAAATGGTGTGCTGATCACAGATTGATCACTCCTCAAGCACGATATGATTTCTTTGTGAGGAGCAAAACACTTTATTATTTTTTTCCTGTTCCCTTTCTTGATGTACTAATGGTCTTCATGTAAATGTTCCCTTTTAAATGGTTTTGCTTGTTTTTTTTACCTCTGATTTGTGAAATGCTTTGTGAAATGGTTGTATTTATACTTTTTACAAAATATACTTTTTGATATTTTTGTAATAAAAGGATGTAAAAGTCAAAGTCTTTCTCTCTCTCTCTCTCTCTATTTCTCTCTCTTTCTCTCTCTCTCTTTCTCTCTCTCTCTTTCTCTCTCTCTTTCTCTCTCTATTTCTCTCTCTATTTCTCTCTATTTCTCTCTCTTTCTCTCTCTTTCTCTCTCTTTCTCTCTATTTCTCTCTTTCTCTCTCTTTCTCTCTATTTCTCTCTATTTCTCTCTCTTTCTATCTCTTTCTCTCTCTTTCTCTCTCTTTCTCTCTCTTTCTCTTTCTCTCTCCCTCTCTCTCTTTCTCTCTCCCTCTCTCTCTCTCTCTCTCCCTCTCTCTCTCTCTCTATTTCTCTCTCTCTCTCTCTCTCTATATTTCTCTCTCTTTCTCTCTATTTCTATCTATTTCTCTCTCTTTCTCTCTATTTCTATCTATTTCTCTCTCTTTCTCTCTATTTCTATCTATTTCTCTCTCTTTCTCTCTATTTCTATCTATTTCTCTCTCTTTCTCTCTATTTCTATCTATTTCTCTCTCTTTCTCTCTATTTCTTCCTCCCCTTTTCCTGTTCATTCTTTCCCCTGATTGTGTCCAACTGTGGCCCTCTATCACCTTGCTCTTTCTTCCCGGACCTTTGATTTTGTAATCAAATTTTTATCTTTATCATTTTGTGTTTATTTTAACAATGAAACATTCAAATATTCAAAAACAAAACTTCTTTTCCTCGACTCGTTCCTTCAAAATGAAGAATCTCATTGTTTTGCCCTTGTATGTTGCTGTCTGTTGTGTGCAGGTTCACTCGCTTCCCAAATTCATCTTCTGAGGAAACGTACAGAAAAAGGGTTGTGGTTTCCCATGAAGCAGGTGAGCTGAAGTTGGTTTCAGCCTCAGTGTGATGTTTCTGATGTGGATTGAAATATGACAGAAAGAATTGCTCTCAAAATTGTAAAATTTTAACAACCACAATCTGTGTCCATGTTTGAATATTTCATCGCCATCTTCCCCCAGATGGCTGATGCTGTTGAGTACATGCACTCCCGGAACATTGTGCACAGGGATATAAAGGTAACCAACTACACCAGTGCAGACCATGATACGTTCTGCATAACACTGCAATGAAAACCATTTTTTGGTGGAGCAAAGGAAGGAAGGAATGGGAGTGGGAGGTGGAGGGGGCAGGAAAGAACAAAATTCCTATTTTTGGGTGATGACCTGCAATGGAGGGAAAGAGGGGGGATCTGTCACAAATGGACCCTTTTTGTGTTTATTATATAAGGAGTTAAACTTGAAATGTAAATAGAAATAAAGGTATCACAATTAAATTCCCATTCCAGCTCGGTTGTAGTCTGTGAAAAAGACAGCCCCCACTGTTGGAATTTGTGTTTAATTTTGATATCTCTATTCACGGCGACATTGTGAAGATGTTGTACATTTCCTCTTTGAAGATTGACCATTACTCTGAAACTGATTGCCCTCCTGATAATTTTTCCAAATTTAAGGAAACTCTCCTCATACTCTCAACATTTACCTTCCTGACTTCTGATAACGTCATCCAACAATCTCAGTCTTGGATTAGAATCCAATCAGAATCCACCTCCACACACACGGTTATGGTCACTTGTCCATAAATGCTGTTCTTCCTCAACCTTCTCCACCATATTCAGATTATTACCTCATTGGAGTTGTAACACTTCGCTCCTCATTGGATTATCGACAAACTGCATTAAAAAGCAATCCTGGGCAAGATCACGAAATTCCTCCGCTGTTCTTTCTCTGTTTCTGAACCCAGTCTATCCCTGGCAAATTAACATCACCCACAATCAGTACTCTTCCCTCACCACAATCCATTCTGAATTCTTAATGAACCTTTTAATCTTACTTTTCCGTCACACCATGAGCCTAATTTATACCTGCCTAACAACTCTTCCATCCCGATCTCTATCCACACAGAACACTCTTCATTCATTCCCTGCTTCAGATCGCCATTTTCTCTTGATTTAATATTGTCCTTTACCTAGATTGTGACACTTCCTCCGATTTTCTCGTTCCTTTCACACCTCTACATCTTGTGGCCTTCGATTCCTCTCATTTAGCTAAACCAAGTCTCACTTCCTGCAACTCTGTCGTTTATACTCCTTGCTATCTGCTCTCGCTTCAACCCCCTCCATTTTATGTAAACTCCTGACTGACATTGGTGGAGGATGTTTTTTTGAAGTTTTCTCTTTCTGGAAGTTTGTTTTCCTGCCTGCCCATCACATTTAAATTTGCATCCTTACTTCAACATAATTTATCACCAAATGTTTTTTTTATATTTAAACATATTGATTTCTGTTTGTTCTCCAGCCACAAAACGTGCTTTTCAGCAATAAGGACATCGTGAAGGTCGTCGACTTTAAAGCTGCCAAAGAGTTTTTCACACGTGGTGAGAAAATGTTTACCTGCTGTGGCACCACACATGGCTACATGGCACCAGAGATCACAGCACGTGGCTACGAAGGTCCCCCAGTCGATGTGTGGGCACTTGGCGTCCTGTTCACAAAATTATTTGTTGGACTTCAATTTGATGGATGTAATATTATTGAAGTGAGTATTGTTGAAAATGGTGTCATTATCATGAATGTGGTGTGTAGGAGGTACTGATGCGAATGGTGTGTTGTGTGAAGGGAGTCTTGAGTATTTCACATACAGTGCCTTGAGAAGGTATTTTTGTTGTGTTGCAGCCTGTGCCCAGTCATTGCCCCAATTTTTTCAAAGCAGTGTTATATTCTACACATAATCTCTCTATAAACATAGTGCAATGCATACACTTTTAAAAAAATCTCCCTTGGTCATTATGGACCTCTTCTGAATATGGGGGGCAGGGGGTTAGTGGGGGGGGGGGGGGGGGTTGGGGTGGAGCAGTGTCACCGAGGCGCCATTGGAACCATTGTAAACCGGGCCCTGGAGCTCTAAAAGTTCCCTGATATGTAGAATGTAGATCTTTTGGTATATGTGTGACAACTGGAATATATTTGAAATTCAGCATTGATTATTTTTGAGACTTTTTTTTCTATTTCGGTGTATTAACCGCACTCCCCAATTTTAACTTTTTTGCAGATAAATAAGCGCGTTTAATACACTGGAAAATACCGTATTATGTGTTGATCAGTGACAAAAGAAATATCGATGTCATCCATTTTAAATTCAGCCTGTAACACAACAAGATATTCGAAAAAAGTCAAGGGGTGTGAATACTTTCTGAAGGCACTGTATCAGGAATAAGCAGCCTTGTCCTCGCTTTGCTCGGCCAAGGTCGAATAAACCCACATATTCTGTACTTAATATCCAATTATTGAGTTGATATGGTTTCTTTTTCAGCAAAGAAAAAAACTTTCGTGTTGTACACCATAACTTATTTGATAAATGAAAATGTATTTTATGAGTTTTGAGTCAAACCTTGGTTATGGCATCAGTGAGTGCTTGTTTGGAATATGCTTATTCTGCAAATGTAAGTATTTGATTGCAACGATTGTTTAGGATTCGGTCACACATACATTTTTTTGCTTCTTTGCAGACGCCACATGACAAGACTGACTTCAATGTGGGAAACAGTTCACCAACCTTTGGAAGGGAAACATTGGTTTCCCTTCTGACTGCGATGCTTCAGAAGGATCCAATGGAGAGGCTCACTATGACGGTGAAGGATTGATAGTTTTCAACTGCAGTATTTTATTTGCATGAACAAGAATGTTCACAAATGCTGGGATTGCTGACCTCCTGTTACTGTGGATCAAAATGCAATTGCTCACCAGTGGAGGTGTTTCATGATCGTGCTTATATTTGATTCCAACGCATTCATTGTTTTGCAGGGGATTCACAACCACACATGGTTCAAGGAAAATCACCCAGTGGAATTTTTAAGGTAACCGGCACTCATTTTTTTCTCTTTTTGCACCTTCCATTCTTCTAGTTTCTCTGCAAAATAGAGTCTCATGGAAGAGCATCGTGATAGAGAACGTGAACTTGTCATATGGAAGCAGGGCAAGTCTAGAACAAAATAAACACTAACTTCTGGTTCCAGGTCCGAGTGCGTTTGACTTGAATCATGCCATATGTCTTTCCAGTTTATCGAAGCTAAGGGTTCAGACGAGATCCATTGTCTCTAAAGTGTAATTCTAAAGAGTTCTAAAGTGTAATTCTGGAGGTTTGCAAAGGTTAATTCTAAAGGTTTCTAAAGCATATATTTGATTACAACGGCTGCCCCCCTGGTAGACGTTCGGTCTTGTTTTCTTCTTCTCAGGAAACACTTGCCTCTCTAAATATCCACACGTACACCGACTCATGTAACCACAGCACCAACGCCGGTATCTTGCAGCGGTTCATGTCCATCGGTGGCCTGTGAGGCCTCACAACCAACACTGAGAGAAATAAACCCATAAGAATTTTCCCTTAAGAACACTGTATAATTATCCTTTAGAACTCTCTCGGATTCAAACCCAGGCTGGACAGCTCAGGGGTGAGTGTAGGTGCTTGCAACATGAAGGGGAAAGAAAAAAAGTGTGGTTAAAAAAAGAACTCTTTGGTGATCTTCACACCGTCTTTACCACTTGACACTTCTTGGCTTCATTGTCAACTGTGTTTGAAGACGCTTGGTCGGGTGGCACAGTGCAGTGGTGTTGTTTGCTGTCTCAATGTAGAAAACAAAAATACCCGATGCAGTCTGATTTTCTCCTCCGTGACTGCATTTTTCTTCTCACATTATTTCTTATTTGCGACATTTATTTAACGACAGCTTTATGAAATCTTTATTTTCTGCAGGAATGCTGAGCCTAAAGTGATAAATGAATCTGCTGAGGAAGAGTATGCTGAACCCCAAGTAAGAAATATATCTGCTGAGGAAGAGCCACCAACTGGTGAGTTTTGAGAATTAATCTTTTCACAAAATAAATTATCGGCTCATTTACAAGTACAACAAGAGAGACCTGAAAATGTTTGTTGTTGATTTGTTTCTTTTTCAATTTGCTGGTGGTGGCTGCTTGTTCCTCGTGACAGTGTCACAAACAACTTCCTCTTATCACAGTAATCTTTCCCGTGAATGCTCCAAACCTTTTGTTTTGATCCTTCAGTAAAACGATTGCGGTGTTTTCGCAGCTGTACTCGGTCACAGGTGTAACTTTAGTGCAGACAGCATATGATGTGTAATATTTGGCCAGGCTGAGCATCACCACAAGCAATACAAAACAATACTGATTGGTTATATTGATGGAAGCGGAAGAAGGCAAGGATTAAAATGGACCGACAAGATGATGGAATAGATGAGGAAGTTGTAGATACATCTGCTGAATAAACATTTGGATGGCGTTCCGAAGAGGCAACCTCTGGATTGTCGATGGTACCAGATGATGGTGAGACAGCAAATCAATTTTGATGAGAATATAAGACGACATGATCACTGAGGTGGAGGAAACGCTGAAAGGAAGCAAGTGATAGGTTTGGGTTGGGAAGGGTTAACGCGGTTCATCAAGATCATGGTCAGGAGGATGGATGACGTGAGATAGTGGTTAAACTGGGTGTCCCTTCTGCCAGCATGAAGTGGTGAGTGTTAAAGATCACATGGTGTGCTTTGCAAAGAGTCGGGAGCTATCACCTGGGCAAATTCGAAATTCCTCTCCTAACCAGCAGAGGTCACTGCATCAGCGGTGTTGTCAGAATCAGAGTTACAACATTGGCTCAGATCATGAGTTTCATATCATTCGATCCCTAACAACACCTGTAAAGAGAACCAATGAACATCATATCAATAATCAGCATACATCTGAACTTGTAATGAGTTTACTGATGAGCACAAGCAAGCAAGCCGTAAGAAAGTGGCGGTACGTACCGTCTAGTTCTGCCCCAGCACAGCATACAGTTAATGTCTCAGGTATGATCATAGCGCAGAATAACCGAGTTCTTTTAACGGTTGCGTTGCGGGCAAAAGCCGCATGACACCTGGGTTCAGACGTTAGACAGAATTTCATGACATTCTCCCCGGCATTAAATCTACACTACCCCTCGGGGTGAAAGCAAGCGGGATAGCAGCATAGTAACTCAGGTAGCAAAAGAGTACATCGAGCAGCAAGTCATGTCATTCCCAGCCGTAGCGATTGGCGCGTCAAATTTCTCGTCCGGCGCGAGTTCGGTAGGCGTCGGGAGCTTCAACCGTGAGACTACATTCGGAATAACCGCCTATCTCGGGAGACGGCGGCGGCGGCTCAGGGTCGACCGGATCGGGCGTGTGCGGGAGCGGAGCCGACGGTGAATTCCCCATCAACGGGTCCCCCTGGCTGAGTTCCGGCTGAACGGTATCCCCGCACGGATCAAGATGACGCACCGAGACTGTAGACTCACATCCATTTGGCAGCAGCACTCGAGCGTGCTCGGGATTGGCTTGGAGAATGTGAACCTTGTTGACAAGCGGGTCATATTTACTTTGTCGAACAGCGCGTTTGAGGAAAGCCGGCCCGGGCTCAGCTTGCTAGCCTGGTAAAGGTCGAACAGCACCAGAACGGCGCGAGTCATGAAACAGACGGTCGTGAGGAGTTTGATTAGTAGCTATGAATAATAAAGTCCTGATCGAGTTTAACGCCCCGCGCACCATCCAAGTCCATCGGTCCAGTCCTCGTCCGTGAGACTTAAGGCCCAGAGTAATGGCCTTCCATATAATGCCATTAAATCTTTCCACCTGACCATTCGCCTGTGGCCTGTACAGGGTAGTATAGCTTGAAGCTACATTGCACTGGAGCAAAAAGGTCCTCACATCCTGGGACAGAAACAAAGCACCTCGATCGGTGTGTACGTAAGCCGGATTCCCGAACATGGAGAACAAAATCTGCAGACACCGGATAACCGTCGCAGCGGACATATCATTGCACGGGAAAGCAAAAGGGAATCTGGAGAACTCATCAACTATCGTGAGGAGATAGCGAGAGCTATCCGAGGCCGGTGGGCTCGGACTAGCAGGGAGACACGAAGCCGGTCGAGGCACTTTAAAGTCCATTGCCAATCTCTCCCAAGGCCGAGTAGCCTGAATCAGTGTACCCATAGGCGGTTTGTAGAAACGAGGTTTGAGTTCAGCACAAACAGAACAAGTGCGGCACAGCTGCCGAATGTCCTCAACAGAGTCGGGCAAATTGTGACTGTGCACATAATGAGTGAAACGCGTCACTCCGGGATGGCACAACGTTTCATGAAGAACACGCTGATCCTCAAAGGAGGTGAGACTCGCACACACCGCAGGGCGTGATAATGCATCGGCGGCGAGATTATCCCGCCCCGGGCGATACTTAATAGTGAAGCAAAAATCGCCTAGCTCTATCCACCAGCGAGTGATCTTTTCGTTCTTAATGCGTTGGGCATGGCGCGTGTCGTACATGAAAGGGACGCTTTGCTGATCAGTAATGACCTCAAAAGATTTGCCAAGCAGATAGGGTCTCCAACGCCTAATATACTAAACGATGGCGTACGCTTCCTTCTAGACAGACAAATGACGTTTCTCTGCGGAGGAGAGAGTCCTTGAAAAAAAGGCTACAGGTCACCCCCCTTGAGATAGCGTGGCAGCGATCGTGTGGTCGGATGCATCGCTTTCCAAAACAAAGGGTTGACTGTCATCGATAGACGACACAGCGGCGCCAGCTATGTCGGACGTCAGGCCATGGAAAGCGGCCTTGGCAGCATGACCCATGGGGAACACTTTGCAATCCACAAGTGGGCGGAGCTTTTCAGAAAAATTTTGAACCCACCGAGTAATGTGCAAATAGTCCAAGGGCACGCTTCAACGAAGCGTGATCATGCGGTGGGGCCATGTCGAGCAAAGGTCGCAGCTGCTCCTTGTCTGGAGTGATAGAGCCCTGGGTCATGGTGTACCCCAGGAGATCTATCGTGTGGGCGGGATAGCGACATTTAGCCTCGTTCAGAGTTAGCCGATATGTGCGCGCAACCTGGAGGAAATGCTGCAAATTAGCATCATGATGGGCCTGATCGTACCCACAAACTGTTAGATTGTCCAGGTAAAAAAAGACATTGGTTAAGTGTTTCTTAGCGATTATGTCATCTATGGCCCTTTGAAAGCATGCCACCCCGTTTGTGACCCCAAAAGTTAATCGAGTGAACTGGTACAACATCTGTCCGGATTCAAACACGGTGTCGATGCGATCGGCCTCCGCGATAGGGATCTGATGATACGCGCTGCGGAGATCTAATGTGCTGTAGATCGAGTACTGGGCCACCTGCTGAACCAGGGAATCCAATCCCGGGAGTGGGTAGGCGTCCAGTTGCGTAAACCGATTAATCGTCTGTGAGTAGTCGATTACCATGCATTTGCGATGATTTTCTGTCTGGACTACCAGAACTTGAGCCCTCCAATGTGATCGACTAGGCTCGATTATACCCTCTTTCAGAAGTCAGCTAGTTTCCTCCGCTATGAAATGCGTGTCAGCCCGCGAGTATCGTCGCGACTTAACGGCAACCGGGGTGCAGTCAGGAGTCAAATTTGGAAACAGCGTCAGGCGTTCAATTTCCATCCTGGCCAGAGCACACACAGAGAGAGTATTGTCACCTCCAAATTCCATTTGCAAGCGTCCATGTCGACGGAGAAAATCGTGACCTCGTAGCACTTATGCACATAACGTTGGTAAAACCATTAAATGCACATCCGGAAACATTCGGCCATTGATCACTAGCTTCAGCCGGCATTCACCTTTGGTATGCAGCCAAAGAGCTTGGGAAACCATGAAAATCCTGCGCGTTGTCCCGAGAATCGGCCATCCATGCTTCTGGACGAGCCGCAAGTCAACGTAGCTATCAGTAGAGCCCGTGTCGATCAAGGCGTTGACCATCTGCCCCTCAACCATTACTGGAATAACAGTTTTGGTTAACCCGGGTGGCCCTGTAGTTGTCGAAACATCCAGAGGTGGCGATCGAGCCACTCGCGTAGGTCCGACGCCAGCTAGTGTCGAGCGTGGCGTAGTTTGCGAAACATCCAGAGGTGGCGATCGAGCCACGCGCGCTGGTCCAACGCCAGCTAGTGTCGAGTGTGAAATCGCCACGGGCGATAAAAGAGTTCCCGTCAAGGACGTGCATGCCGCGCGAGGCCCGTGCGGGGAGATCACAGTCAAGGGCGCGCGTCGGCGCCTCGCAAGCTGCGAGTGGATCATAGTCAAGGTCGCGCGATGCAGATTGTGCCCCGGAACCGCACGAGAAGCACGGACAATGTCGGGCGAGTTCACTGGCCTGTTCGCTTGCCCCGTGTCGATCGGCATACCTTTGAGAAATGACCTTTTCGTGAGCATGAATGACACGTCGCCTCGCGCGCAGGGCAAACTGTTCTCAAATGATTTCGATTCCTACAAAAATAGCACTTTGCGGTACCCCCGGCAGATGGGGTCGTGGCAGCTGCGGCGGTCACGCTCAGGCCCGAAGCCTCGAGAGTGTCCGTTGTCCCCGATTCCAGCGGAGGTTCAGCATCCGCTCGCTCTGCTGCAGCAGCCCTCTCCGGTCGCTCACCGGTTAGCTCCGCAGTGACATACGGACGATCGTGACGATCGTATGCCTCAGATTGTCTTCGCGCCTCGTTGTAAACGAGCGCATTCTTATGAGCAGTTTCTAGAGTTAAATCGGCCGCCTCGAGCAATCTTTGACGTATCATTGGTGAGTGTACCCCGGAAACAAAAGCATCTCTCATTAAATCATCGCAGACCTGTTCGTGGGATCTAGGTTCACCTCTACAGTCCTTCGCTAATCGGCGAAGATCCTGAATGAAGTGATCGATGGATTCCGAAGGGTCCTGCCGTCGTGAGGAGAGCAAATACCGGGTGTAGACCGTGCTTCGAGTCTTGATGTAGATCTGGCGTAGTCCCGCTTCAGCCGTAGCGTACGTGATGCATTGAGAAATGTACTGATAAACAGAATGTGAGACGCGTGAGTTAAGCACCGCGAGCTAGCTACGTCTCATCTGTGAGTTCAGCTTGGGCTCTGAGGTAACTTGTCAACATTCGAAGCCAGTGCTGCAGCTGGGCCGCCGAGTCCGGGGCTTGTGGATCCGTTCCGAAAATCGGGACGAGTATCAGCTTATGAGTCGTCGTGGTCGATCAGGACAAGAGACGAATGATATTAATTGTTGTAACAATCAGAGTTACAACATTGGCTCAGATCAACAACAACAACAACATGCATTTTAAAGGCCATTTTCCCTGCTAGAGCGGGGGTTAGCCTTGCGGTCCCCATGACAATCTTCTCCATTTTGCCCTATTTTCTGCATCTCTCCTTGTTAACCCCCTTGCCCGCATTTCTTCTTCCACCATCTTTAGCCAAGTCTTTCTCGGTCTTCCCCAACTTCTACTTCCTTCTACATTCATTTCCATCACTCTTCTCAACCAGTCACTTTCATCCTTCCTCAACACATGACCAAACCATCTCAACCTGTTCCTCTTCACAGCATCAATCACAGGCTCTATTCCCCTCATCTTTCGCAATTCATCATTTGTCTTCCTCTCTCTCAACGATACTCCGCACATCCGTCGAACCATTCGCATTTCCACCCTTTCCAACCTTCGTTGCTGCTCTACGTTCATTACCCATGTCTCGCTCCCATAAATCATAACACTTCTCACACATGCAGCATACACCTTTCCCTTCAGCTTCAACAACACTCCCCTCATCATCAGCACGCCACTCAATTCCCGAAACTTCTTCCATGCACATCTCACTCGAGCAACCGTTGCCGAGTCTGATTCACCTTCTCCATTCAGCATGTCTCTGAGGTAGCAAAATGTTTTCACACCTTCCAGCTTCACGCCGTCTCCAAGATCCAACTCAACATTTCCTCCATCTGTAGCTCCCTCTGTGCACACCTTACATTTGAATGTAGCTGCCACACTGGTTAATGACCCTCTCAGACCACTACATTTTTGATGAACCCACTCAGCGCACATTGTACACTGAATAGAGTTCACTCCGACACCCTTCCTACACACAGCACAGGGCCACTTCCCAGTTCTTTCCACCTCACCACATGCTTTACCACTTGCCATCACCTTCGTCTTTCCGATATTCACTTTCAGACCTTTTGTCTCCATACATTCCTTCCACGTGTTCATCTTTTCCTTCAGTCCATCCATACTTTCCGCAATTAACACCAGATCATCTGCATACAACAACTCCCACGGTAAACCCTCCTTTACGTTCTGAGCCAGCACCTCCATCACAGCTACAAATAGTAGTGGACTTAGTACCGACCCCTGATGCACTCCCACCTTCACCTCAAACTCACCACTGTTCCCGTCCTTCGTCCTTACAGCTGTGCGCGCTCTTTTGTACATTGCCATCACTACTCTGATCAACCATTCATTGCTTTTATCGCTTCCTCAACTTCCTTCTCAGTTATCTTCTCTGCCGGTCCTAAAACTGGGTTACTCTCTATGTTGCCATCCCATTCATTCTCTGTATTCAACAGCATTTCCATATATCTTTTCCATCTTCCTTTAATTCCATCTGGGTCGACAACGATTTGTCCCACTTTGGGATTTGGGATTTGTCCGACAACGATTTGGCTCAGATCATGAGTTTAATATCATTCGATCCCTAACAACACCTGTAAAGAGAACCAACGAACATCATATCAATAATCAGCATACATCTGAACTAGTAATGAGTTTACTGATGAGCACAAGCAAGTAAGCCGTAACAAAGTTGCGGTACGTACCACCTAGTTATGCACCAGCATAGCATACAGTTAATGTCTCAGGTATGATCATAGCGCTGAATAACCGAGTTCCTATAACAGCCGCGTAGCGGGCAAAAGCTGCATGACACCTGGGTTCAGACCATAGACAGAATTTCATGACAAGCGGTACATCCTCCTTCTCAGCCATTGATGCTTGGTACTCCACAGTCTTGTTTGTGCAAAATATGAACATTGAAGAAGACTGCTTTGTCTCATTCTGAAATATAAATCCCTTTAACATCCATCCACAAACGTAAATTTGCCTTCTTTGTTGTTGTCCAACACTGTTTCAGATGCATTTGTGTGTTATTTTTCCACCATTATTCCTTTATCCTTTTCCTGAAGAGTATCCCCCATTTATATATTGTCCTGTGTCCAACACGGCTGTACAGACGTGCTGAATTTACCTCTGAACTGTGCAGTCTACTTTGTTTCTCATACTGACCGTGCACTGCCCTGTGTCGGACTGTTTTTGGCTTTTTTGGTATGACGAAGGGTTGATGCCAGAAATGTCAACTTCCCTGTTGTGTATTGAAACAGATAAACAGACGATTATCTGTTTCAGATGCATTTGTGTGTTATTTTTCCACCATTATTCCTTTATCCTTTTCCTGAAGAGTATCCCCCATTTATATATTGTCCTGTGTCCAACACGGCTGTACAGACGTGCTGAATTTACCTCTGAACTGTGCAGTCTACTTTGTTTCTCATACTGACCGTGCACTGCCCTGTGTCGGACTGTTTTTGGCTTTTTTGGTATGACGAAGGGTTGATGCCAGAAATGTCAACTTCCCCTCGATTGCAACTGTGGAAAGCATGGCTTGATCAATGTCCTTCCTGGTGATTCCATCTGTTCCATAAAATCAAATGGTGCTTCACAGTCCCTCTGATGGAACTTGTGCTGGGTATTCTGTCTGGGAACATTAGTTTGGAGACATTAACATCTCTTGGTGTCTTTGATGAAGAGTTGGCAAGTCAACGCCGGCACCCTGAGCAAATTACAAATTCCTGCCTTTGCCCACCTCAATGATGTCAAGCATCGCCAACCAGTTCCTGAAAGACTTGGATCAATTCTGCATGACCCCAGCCCTTGACCTCTTACGAAGGGATATGGAATGTGAACTTCTGGCTGGCAAAGAAGAAGACAAAGACTAATTGATGAAATTGACGTCTCATTTCCACAATGCACACACATCTGAACACGGTGATATTCTGTCCATTGTGCCTTTTCTGTCACAATATCGGTTTTTTGTTCATTTTGTCTCTTCCTTTCCAGGATCTTCTCTCCTTCATGGTGAAGATGATGAGAGTACTTCCAGTGATAAGGATAAAGAGTACCATGTGGGGCAGGTCGTGGTAAGCAAGACATTTGATTACCTTTTTCCAGTAATTGCTCAGTTTGCGTCAGGGATGCTTTCCTGAAATGTGTGACGATTATCAAAACGATTTAAATCAAAACAATTTTTATGCCTCTACCGACGAAATCGCCAGAGACATTATGTTTTCAGGTTGTCCGTCTGGATGTCCTTCCGTCCGCATGACCATCATACATATGTCTGTGGATCCTTCTGTGATAGCATTTTGTTACCGCGTTAACTTGAGAAGGGCTGAAGGGATCTTCGTAAAATTTGGTGCAGGTATGTATTGTTACGGTTTTTATAACCGGCACTTGTAAATAATAATCCATTGTCAAGAATTCCCTCTAAATATTCCCATCTTCTAAAGGTTAAAGGTCACACCCTAATTAGTCCATATACAACACGTAGGGCACCATAGGAACTCGAGTTATTTCATTAGTATGTGTTTTAGGTAAGGCTCTGTTTCCAATAGTTTGAATCAGCGTTGCATTAATTAAATAAGATAGGTCCTTCAATCCCATTCATTTTGCGGCTTGACTCTCTCCAAATTGTGGTACGCGCCTCTGCTCGCCCAGCAGCGTTCGCTGCCTGGCTCAAAACGCCATTACGCACGCGGTCAAGCTGGAGAAGAAGGGCGGAGCGCCGGGAGGAGGCGTGGCCCCCCTGTCAACTCGTCATCAAAGGTGGAGCCAGCGAGCCCTCGCCAACCAACCAGGGCTGAGGTGAGCTCGCTAGTGGGCGTAGCCCTATGAAGCGCGGCTTAATCTGGACCAGCGTTATATAACCGCGAGCGCAGAGCCCTTTGACGGACTACTTGTTGGACTGCTTCTCGCCACGGACTTCTGGCTGGAGCTGCGTGTAAAACTTCCCCGGGGACTTCTGTTGAACTTCGGCACTTCATGCATGTTGAGAGAGAGAGGGAGAAAGCCGAATACCTTCCCCGATATATGAACCCTGACAAATAAGGTCCGCTCGCGTTCCAACAAGACACAAACAGCGCTGCCTGCCGGGTTTCGCCGCGGAACCGGAGCGTGGATCGGAACCGGAGCGTGGACCGGGGTTCAGAGCCGGGGCCCATGCTGTCCATCTGCTTGGACCTTCCTTCCCTGCCGTCATTACCCCTACGTGTAAGTCTGTTTGTGTCGTCCTGGGGCGTGATAATTAAGACTGTTTAAGACTGCACTGTGTTCTGCTTCTTCTTCTTCCCTTGTACATTCTTCCTTTCGTTTCATCTTTAATTATTGTTGTTAATAAATTCCTGTGTTCTTCCTTTACACTTTGGTTTCTTCTTTCATTCGATCGTCTTAGTCTTTTCTGTCCATTGGGTACCCGCGGCACGATTTGGCCAACCGCTCAGGATCGGGTTAGTCCTTTTGTTAATGGCTCGGGCTTCGGATTGCTAACTGCTCGGCAAATTCCATCTTGTCCGTGGTCTGAGCAGGAATTATCTCCCTGCTTTGCGGAGAGATTGGCACTCAGGTATTTGGGACCTCCATTGACCAATCACCCTGGCCAATCTCGACCGCAGAGGAGCGTTATCGTTTCCAGGATCGGGCGACGGCCAGCTTAAAAGACAAGCGGATCAACCACCCCTTGGTAACGGGAGTGCCGAACCCCGAATCCGCAACAATTGGTGTCGGGGAGTGGGATTGGACCCGAACCAAATTTTAATACATCTGAAAAATTTGGTCAAAATTTCGAGCGGCCGAAGTTTTTATTTAACATCCAAATTATAGTCGTGCCATGGATACCCAAGGCGATCGGATGCCAGTGGGGGAAAATGAGGAGTGAGAGGCAACCCAGGACCCCAGGGAAGAGGTGGGAGTAATGGAGGAGGAAGATAATGAAGGTGCGGTAGAGGGGTTTGCAGGTGCACAAAATGGCGGCACGTGACAGTGGGGGCCGCGCCCGCTGCGCAGTTAGGGGTTGTGGATCTGCAAGTCCTGATGGCACAATTCAGGGCTTGTATGATGGAGGTAGAGCAAAGGATAAATTCCCGGAGTGAGCGAATCAGTCAGGAAATGAGGGACGAAGCAAGGGGTACCAGTGAGCAATTAGAAAACCAAATTGGGGGATTGAGTAAGGAGATGGGAGAAATGAGGACCAATAGTGAGCAATTGGGAAGTCACATTGGGGGGCTAGGAAGCAAATTGGGGGGATTCGGAAGCAGATTAGGGGGCAAATTGAAGGACGTGGTTGGCCAAGCCCGAGAAATTAACGAGGGGCTAGCGAGGGACAAAGCCACTTATGAAATAAAACAGATTGAGAGGGAGGTTAACCGCAGGGCAAGCGAGGAGGTCGCATTTGTACGCGACGAGGTAGCGTGACTAGAGGAGCGCGGGTTGAGCGACGTTGAGCAGAGCGAAGTCACGTGGACGGGTATAGAAATCGCGACCCGGGGTATGGGAAAGCCGGCGACCGCCGAAGTAGAGAAAATTTTATTATTCGAGGGAAAAGAAAATAAAGAAAAAGAATGAATTCAAATTGGAAAAGAAATAGTCGAAATTGAAATTGTAGAGACGGCAGAGAGAGGAATTAAATCGGAGATTGAGATGGAATGCATGCAAAGTCTGTATCCGCATCATGATGCCGTGCTTAACCAAATGGAAAGTTTGCAGGTGCGTGTGAAGAAGAGGATCCCGAAGGTAAGTCGGGCTGTATATGGCGCGAAAAGATTTTGCGGGAAAGTGTTTAGCGGCAAAAGAATTTTCGCGCGCTTGGGATTCTAGCGTAACCCGGGCGTTTGTGGGCGGTCCGTGGTGCGCTGTGTGAATGGCAATGGCTCGCGTGTGAGAAAAAAAGTGTGCGCCGAGGAGGGAGTGTGTTACAGAGTGTGGAAGTGGGAGTGAGTGTGACCAAGAGTGTGGGTTGGTTGTGGCGAGTGTGCGGGAATGCACACCTGGGTTGGTTGAGGAGCGTGTGCGTGAGAGCACACCGGAGCACGTGATTGGGTGTGCGACGAGGGATTGCACACCCATGGGTAGGTGTGCGCGAGAGAGGTGTGTAACGAAGTCTGTGAGCAAAATGAGTGTGCCTGGGTGGTGTGCACGGAGAGAGAGTGCAGTGATGAAATGTGCGGAGTGTATGGAGACACCTGGATGTGTGAGTATGGGAAGAGTCGCGGGTGGATGTGAGCATGTGAGCCGGGCATCGACGTTAACCGGGTTAGCGTTTAGGCCGACTTTTAGCCGACGTGAGCTTTCTGGGCATCGTGCGCTTTGTGTGCTGCTTTGGCCGGCCGAGATCGTAGCTGTATCGCTCCTGCACGGAGTGCCGTGCACGATTCGGGCTGGGCTCCGCCCTGCACGGTCGATTCCGCACTTTGCCAGAAAAAACGATCGCCCGGTTCGAGGGGAGGTCGGAGGGGTCTGAGCAGTGCCCCCTTGTGGTGGCGGCACTCCGGCTGGGCAAGGCTGGGCCATCGCGCTTGGGAGCGCAAGGCCTTGCGCCGAGATGGTGCCTGGAGTCTTGGCCCGACAAAACCTCCTCCCCTGAATCCGAATGCCAGACGGACCCAACCTCAGGAGACAGACATCACATACATTGGATAGCCGGCTTTTCAAAGCCGAGCTGTGATGAAAATGTATTCGCACCGAGAGGCTCAGAGTAGTGGACGGCTGGTAGTGATAGTAATATTGATTGCAAATGGTATACGGGGTAGAGGGATGGTGGATCTACCATCCCTCACATTGCATCTTTGGGCACATGAGCTTTAGTTTATGGGGATTGGCAGTACAAACTAGCCCGGGAGGGTTAGGTTATTGTAGGGATCTAGAGATTAGCATAGGGGACTTGAGATTTAAGTAGGGACGTTGTAGAAGTAGTGGTGACGTAGAACAGATTAGTTGGATGATAACGACGAGGGAGTGCATCGTTTTAAGGGATGACGGGAAGCACTAATCTTGGAAGGGCAATAGATAGCTAGATGATGCTGTGTGTGTGAAAACGTATTGGAAGAGTATTGAGGATGTGTGTCATTATGTATGGAGTGCATTGACTTGCATGGTGTGCAAGTGGAGAAGGGGTGTGTGGAATCGATGGTGTGGAGTGAGTGGAGTGTGGAATGAGTAGTGTAGAGTGTATGGTGCGAAGGAGTGAGTGGGGGAAGGATGGACCCCCTCATGAGTACCCGGGGAGGGTAGTTTAAAAGTAGGTAGAGGGAGTAGGTAAATTGTGGTTGGATATTGGCATCTGTGGTGCGGGTAGTTGCACAGAAGTGTTGTGTTGGGTGCATTAATTAGTGAGATGAAATTGGCTGGGCGTGTGGCCTGTTAGTGAGAATGATTGGTTGGGCACTCCGCCACTGTTAGTCTGTCGGCCAGGTGAGGCCACAGGTATGCTCTGGGAGCCAGTTTAGAGTCCAATGGGGCCCGGGATCCCAGGAGAGGACCCGGGTAGCCCGACGCCAGAGAGGGCGGCGGGGGGGTGAGAGAGCCAGAGGGCCTTCCCCAGGTAGGTTAGGGTGAGGAGCAGGTAAGCTCGTGTGGCGACGTTCAGTGGCGGAGGTGTACAGGTGAGGGGACCTGCTGGTGAGCCACACGACCCAGCCCTGAAATTGTGCGAGGGCACAGGGAGTAGAATCGGGGGAGTGAGACCCCAAATTGGAGAGCACCACAGTATGTTCAATGGGAGTTCGGTTCTTATAACCACATGGAGTAAAGATGGCCAATGGTTTTGCAGGGAAAGACCCCGGGTAGTGTAAAGTGTGGTAATGTCATTTAGAAGGTAGATAGGATGAAAATCTCTTCGCACCATCCGCATCCACTCACCCAAGGTGACAGTACTCAACACCATCGTTTTGGCAGATGTTTGGGAATTGTAAGATGCATCATGACGTGGGGGTGACATTGTGTTTAATTGCATCTCTTCCTCCTTAGGAGGGATTGATGACCAATTTGGATTCGGGGAGATATGGGAGACAGGACGTTAGCGACGGATTTGTAAATTGTGTAGATACAGGGAGGGGCAAGGGGTAGGATAGGCTGACATGGGGGGACGATCGCTAGGGACGAGCTTTCTCAGCTCGCTCTCCCGCGCCCTTCGTGTCGCATTGCCTTGTGTTGATGTGTACCCTTGTGCCCCCTGCACCCTGCTAACCCTGCTTTGTCTTCCTTCCCCACTCATGGACCGTGGTCTTTGTGTGCCGAGGGGAAAGTGTGCAGGTGTCGCAGTTGCGCTCCCGCACCCTCGCTGCTTGCCTGCCTGGACCGGTACACCACCTATGGACCACACGTTCTGTGGCCAAGCCCACTCATAGACCACACGTTTTGTGGCCTAGCACCTCTGCTGGGGTCGACCATTGCTGCCAGCATCTTGCTTGCGGACCACGGTCAAGGTGGCACCTATGCCATACAGGTGGACCACCTCAGTTGGCCCTGCTGGCCCTAATTAAAAAGAAGTGGACGCGGGTTGTGGTTTTTTTTTTTAATCAAATAGGCAGCAAGCAAGAAAACGCCTAGAAGCATCGGCCCAGCAGCCATCGGCCCAGCAGAGAAGACGCCAGTTCATTTATTTAAAATGTATGACTGTGCTTATGGTGGTGCTTATTGGTGCTTTTCGTGCATGGTGGTGCTTTTTGTGCTTTTTAGTGCACTTTATTATCTGGTTGTGCATTTCTGTGCATGTGGGTATGGTGTATCGGTACAGTGCAGTGCATGACCTTTCCTCTTTTCAAAAGCCCTGCTTTTGTCTTCCCAAAAGACAGGTCCTGGGTTCTAGTTTGTAAATAATCCAAATAGTAGTAGTGTCTTTGTAAATAATGCTCCCCACCGGGTTAAATGTTTAGTTTGAAAATCAATTCCGCAATTCGGTTAGTCTGTGGGCGTGAGTCTGCCAGGTAGAATGCAACGCAGCAGGCGGGACATATCTAGTTTTAAAAATGTCGCACTCAGGTCGAGGTTAACACGAGAGGGTAACTACACCTAAGTGTCACACATAATTGTAAAATATATCCCTTGTGAATCGGCTCGGGATGGGCCTGGAGAAAGGGAGGGTGCAGTGTTACGGTTTTTAGAACCGGCACTTGTAAATAATTCCCTGTAAATATTCCCATCTTCTAAAGGTTAAAGGTCGCACCCTAATTAGTCCCTATACAACACTTAGGGCACCATAGGAACTCTAGTTATTTCATTACTATGTGTTTTAGGTAAGGCTCTGTTTCCAATAGTTTGAATCTGTGTTGCATTAATTAAATAAGATAGGTCCTTCAATCCCATTCATTTTGCGGCTTGACTCTCTCCAAATTGTGGTACGTGCCTCTGCTCGCCCAGCAGCTTTCGCTGCCTGGCTCAAAACGCCATTATGCACGCGGTCAAGCTGGAGAAGAAGGGCGGAGCGCCGGGAGGAGGCGTGGCCCCCCTGTCAACTCGTCATCAAAGGTGGAGCCAGCGAGCCCTCGCCAACCAACCAGGGCTGAGGTGAGCTCGCTGGTGGGCATAGCCCTATGAAGCGCGGCTTAATCTGGACCAGTGTTATATAACCGCGAGCGCAGAGCCCTTTGACGGACTACTTGTTGGACTGCTTCTCGCCACAGACTTCTGGCTGGAGCTGCATGTAAAACTTCCCCGGGGACTTCTGTTGAACTTCGGCACTTCATGCATGTTGAGAGAGAGAGGGAGAAAGCTGAATACATTCCCCGATATATGAACCCCGACAAATAAGGTCCGCTCGCGTTCCAACAAGACACGAACAGCGCTGCCTGACGGGTTTCGCCGGGGAACCGGAGCGTGGATCGGAACCGGAGCGTGGACCGGGGTGGAGCGTGGATCGGAGCCGGGGCCCACGCTGTCCATCTGCTTGGACCTTCCTTCCCTGCCATCATTACCCCTACGTGTAAGTCTGTGTCGTCCTGGGGCGTGATAATTAAGACTGTTTAAGACTGCACTGTGTTCTGCTTCTTCTTCTTCCCTTGTACATTCTTCCTTTCGTTTCCTCTTTAATTATTGTTGTTAATAAATTCCTGTGTTCTTCCTTTACACTTTGGTTTCTTCTTTCATTCGATCGTCTTTGTCTTTTCTGTCCATTGGGTACCCGCGGCACGATTTGGCCAACCGCTCAGGATCGGGTTAGTCCTTTTGTTAATGGCTCGGGCTTCGGATTGCTAACCGCTCGGCAAATTCCATCTTGTCCGTGGTCCGAGCGGGAATTATCTCCCTGCTTTGCGGAGAGATTGGCGCTCAGGTATTTGGGACCTCCATTGACCAATCACCCTGGCCAATCTTGACCGCAGAGGAGCGTTATAGTTTCCGGGATCGGGGGACGGCCAGCTTAAAAGACAAGGGGATTAACCCCCCCCCCCCCCCCCTTGGTAACGGGAGTGCCGAACCCCGAAATCCACAACAGTATAATATGAGTTAAAAATGAACTGATTCGATTTTGGGGTTGCGAGGTCAAAGGTCAGAGGTCATGTTAGGTAAAAAATCCTGTTGCCGCGATAACATGTGAACCAGTGATGTGATTCTGACTGTAGTTGGTGCAAGTGCATATTATGATGCAAAGATGAACTTATTTAATTTTGGCGTCAAGAGTTCAAAGGTCAAAGTCTGTGATAGGTGTATAACTTAAGAACGACTGAAGCGATCCAATTCAAACTCGGCACAGGTATGTGTTATGATTTGAAGATTAACTGATTAAATTTTCGGGGCAAGAGGTCAAAGGTCAGAGGTCCCCGTTAAGTAAAAAATCTGTCACTGTTCTAACTTGCGAATCGGTGATGGGATTTTGCCCAAACTTGATATACGTATATATAATCATGCAAAGATGAACTGATTAAATTTTGGCATTAAATGTGAGAAATGAGGTGATTTTGTGATTTTGGTAAGGTGATATTTAATGTCAGCTAAAAAGGTGATACTTGAGAACAGCTGAATGGATTTATATCAAACATGGCACAAGTACTGTATGTGTAATGATGTAATAATGTGGGCGTATTGGTCGATGTCACGACACCGAAGAGTGTCGTTCTCGTTCTCATTCACATTAATAGGATAAGCTTGGGATGCGTTCCTAATGTCGCCACTTCCACAAATTGAATTTCTCTTATTACCGATGATATTCCTCTGTTTTTGAGTAATGACAGCTATATTCAAGTACACAAACGTACAGTAGTTCTGTCGACGATTTTGCAATCTTCCAATTTGGTACTTTGCAATGTATTATGGCATTTCTATCAGTCTTGTAAGTTCTGAAAATGTTTGAGAATCAAAGGTGTGGCTTATAAAGCGACGTAAGAGTGAGTTGAGGTAATGCAAGTCGGGTAATGCTATAATTGCGTGACGACATAATGGGTGGTCTTACTCTATTTATTCATTATATCAATTATTTCCTCCTTTTTTAGTTCCCATGAGATATCTTATCGTTGTTGATGTGAGCTGCCTAGCCTGGGTTTGTCTGTCCGCTCACTTATACTTGGCTGCAGGTAACAATTTGAAACCGATTTTCACAAAACTTCACCACATGGTGCAGTTCATGGCCCGACAAAATCCTATACATTGTTATGTCGGTGGGGTAAAGGAATATCTAGAGTCAGATAGATCTGTATAGGTAGGTATTCCACTGTCGCAATGGGGAATCTACCCTGTAATAAGTTCCATGTGTACTCCGGTTTGTCGGGATAGGCTGTATTGATGTCCCCGCTACGGGGGAGCAGGGCGTGCTAAATAGTCCAGGGATTATGGATAAGATTCCTTTGTTCGTCGTCTCCCCTGTCGCCAAACCTTTGTCCCTTATGGCAATGCGTACTCATATAAACACTGAGATAGGCCCTTTAGTGCACACAGTAATTAAATTCCCTTCCCTTACAAAAACTTTGGAAGAAGCCAAGCAGGAAGCCAGATTGGAGCACCGCCGGGTGGCTGCCGCCAGCCGTACCATCAGCTGGCCTGGTAACATCGCGCAAATACGAGCTATAACCACGCTACAGGGAACGTGTGATTGGTTGGCATGGAAGGCGTGAACCTCCAGCCAATCATGGCGAGCAATACCGGTGCGGGAAGCACTCGGCCAATGAGAGGGCGCCAGCAAAACGGAACATTGGAGGAGAGTTGACCCAGGTTATAAAAGGGTGTGCCAGTCGACATTTTCCCTCTTGCACTGCACGTCCCTCTCTGGCTCTTGCACTGCAAGTCCCTCTCTGGCTCTTGCGCTGCACATCCCTCCCTGGCTCTTGCGCTGCACGTCTGTCTCTGACTCTTGTGCTGCACGTCCCTCTTTCCTCGCTGGTCTCTTGTCTCTGTGCTCCCCTTATTGGTCTTGGGAGGTCCCTGGAGGTCGTTGGTTCGCCATCTCCGTGGTGCTTGGAGCGGTGCTCGGTGCTTTTGGTGCTGTGAGCAGGCGGGACCTCGTGTGCGATCGATCTGGAGCTTGGAGCGAGGCGTGCCGCTGAACAGACGAGGCCGGGGCGAGCGGGTCGTTCGAGACCTGGTGGCACACGAGCGGGGCCGAACGCAGCCGCGTTTGGACGGCGGACAGTTAAGACGTACCACAGTTCACAAATACACGCCAATGCTTTATTTTCCTTTCATTCATTTTTGTGTCCCGTTGTTGAGTCAGGTGTGTGGGATCCCAACTTAGGATTATTATTTATTTACCGTCGCGTTTCATTTTTTTTTTTTTTTTTTTTTTTTTTTTTGTATACTGAATCGAGGCTCGTGCAAGAGCTAACATTTACTTCACAAACCAATCAACCAGACAAACAAAATATATAAAAAGAGGGAGCGGAAGATGAAGATGGGAAGAGAAGGGGAAGCACACAAACACAACATTTGAGAGCAGGGAGATGTGTGGGAGGGAGAGGAGGCGTGGGAAGGGGGGGGGGGGGGGGGAGAAGTATAAAACACAAGGACACCAAAGACTTCCAGGACAGAAGTTGGTATTTCAAAAAAGTGGATTTGGGGTGAAATTAGCGGGGGTAGAAAAGATCAAGGTTTTGGATGGGGGAAGATAAGAGATGGTGGTAAACAGCTGTTTTAAAGACCTGGAGGGTGGAGTGGGATTGAAGAGGGTGAGGGAGTTTGTTCCAGAGGCAGGAGAAAAGAGGAATGAAGGAGTGAAGGTGAGCAGAGAGTCTTGATTTTGGCAGTTTAACCATAAGAGGGTTGCAGGCAGATCTTGTGCGACCTGTAGGAATATTTGCCTGACAGAGCCCAGAGAGAGCTGGCGGGGCAAGGCCAGAGTGGAGTCGGTAGAAGACGGAAAGACCACCAACCTGCCTGCAGTGAGTGAGTGAGAGGCCCTTGGAGTTAGCTTCATCGCGGGAGATTCCAATGATTCTGAACGCTTTGGTTTCAACAGCGTGAAGACGAGCTTGGTGTGAGGCAGTAGCACCAGCCCAGAGGGGAGAGCAGTATTCCATTGAGCTGCGGATGAAAGCCTTGTATGTGGTGAGGAGCTCAGGTGTGCCAAGGAAGGACTTCGCACGACGGAGGATGCCCAGTCGGTGACTGGCTTTGGAGGGCAGATTTGAAATGTGGTTTTCCCAGGAAAGATCATGGCAGATAGTGAGACCCAAAAGCTTGAGTGACAGAACTTCCTGGAGAGGATTATTCAGAAAGTGCATGGGAGGGTTGTCCAGTCGGTCTTTTCGGAGAGACATCGTAAGAGTGTGAGATTTGTCAGGATTAAAAGACATGTTCCACTTGTTTGCCCAGTCTGTGATTTTGTCCATGTCTGCAGAGAGTGAGGAGTCTGCAGAGAGATTGTATCGGGTCCGTGAATACATCCCTATTTTTGTTCATTCTAATTCGGTGTTCGAGTACGTTAATTCCCGACAGGACCGGAGCTGCAGTCGGCACGCTCCAGGTCAGCGCTTTTCCCGCTTCTTCCTCTTCCCTTCCTCTTCCCGCGAGTCAAAGCAAAAGCCGTGTTTGGCCGTCGCCTCCAGTAGATCCGTTTGGTCCATACGCGATCCCTGGTGTTAACCGGAGGGATTCGCACGACGACTGTTGTCAAGGAGTGGGACAGAACCCCCCAAAAAAAATTGGTGTCAAGAGTGTGGAGAATTTGGAAACAAATTTTTTTTAGTCGGGGGCGATAAATTGGCATCGTCGGTCGGTGCGCAGGACGCGAACAGCGCGTCAGTTAAAATTTAAATTTTATTACGGTTGGAAAAGCTGCGTGGAGAAGCGACCTCTTCTTTACGGATGGAAGAGGTAAGCAATATGGAGGAAGGGAGAATGGAAGATGGGGATAGCATTTCGAAGTGAGTCGGAGGTAGTTGGGGTGGAGCATAGTGGTGGAGCTTCCCCCGCCATAGGGACGGCCCCGATACCCGAGCAGCCATGGGATCGATTTATATAGGAAGATTGAGGAAATGAAGGATGGGTTGGAAAATAAAATGGGAGAAATGAAAAATGAACTAAAGGGAGAGATGGGGGAAATGAAAAATGAACTAAATGGAGAGATGGGAGAAATGAACAACAAAATGGAGGCTCAGAGTGAGCGATTAGAAAAAATGGAGTCCCAGGGCAATGAATTTAAGGAAGGAATGAAGGGAATGAGTGATCGATTGGAGGGACACATTGAAGGAATGGGAAATAAAATTGATGGGTTGAGGGAAGAATTGAATGCCCAGAGTGATAAAATTGAGGGATTGAAGGAAGAGATGGAGGGGCAAATTGATGGATTGAAGGAGGGATTGAAAGAATCCCCTTCTCTTGTCTTCCGCTCCCTCTTTTTATATATTTTGTTTGTCTGGTTGATTGGTTTGTGAAGTAAATGTCAGCTCTCTCACGAGCCTTGATATTCAGTATACAAAAAAAAAGAAGAAAAAAAAAGAACTCATTGAAGGGATGGAAAATAAAATTGATGGATTAGAGGTAAATGGAGGATGTTTCCCACCTGCTGGCCTGGAGGTGTATCGGGGCTGGGTGGATGCCACAACACCTCAACCAGGGGATGCATTGGAGTCCTTGCAGCACCAGGGCGGTGGTTCAGAGCAAGAGGGGGTGATTATTGGGGATCCGTGTGGTGGAGCCGGACCATGTATTTATTGATCAAGGCCTGTGGGGGCCAGAAACTATGTGTAATGATAATGAGCATGATTTGATCCAGCGGCTGGGGACCTGGGACAGTCTCATGGAGGACAAGGTTGACCAGGCCCAAAGGAGTTTCGGGGATGAGGTGAGTCGGTCCGAGGAGGTGGTTGTGGTGACCGAGGGGACCCTCACCATACACTGCAATTTGGCAACGGAGGCTCCGAAATTGAACAACCAGTTGGGGGAGTGTGTTGGCCCCGGGTTGGATTCGGACAGAGAGGGATCGGGAGATCAAGCCTCTGAAGATTTGGTCCCTGTAGGGAATGTGGACCAGCTGCAGGGAGGGGCAGAACAACCTGAGGGAGGGGTTGTTACCTGCAGCTGCGGTTTGGGATGGGAAATGCAAATTGTAAAAAGGAAATTTAAAATAAAATTAAAATGGGAGGTTGATGTGGAGCAGCCTTGGAGGGAGTTGGTCCCCGCGCTGTGGAATGTGGACCAGGGGAGGTCATTGGAGATGGCCTCGGGCAGAAGTTGCCCCTTTGTAAATTTGGTGATGCCAGCCAGCTGGGGGATTGTGCTGGCGAGATTTGGACGTGGGGTCCAGCCATGGGTGGCATGGTATGACCTGGGCCCTACGGGGGGTCTGGTGGAGTGTGGCGTCCCTTGTCCGTCGGGGCGCCACCCGAGCATGTGGCTCAGGTCGGCAGGGCCACCGGACCCTGGAGAGGGTAAAGACCTCCAGGGGGTCCGAGGTGGTTTCTCAACCTTGGGATGGCATATATTGAGGACCACTAGGGGGAGGTGTTGTGGGTCGCGCTTTGGTGGTGGCACCGTGGACGGCCAACTTGGGCCTGATGTGGTGACCACCCGGGCATGCAGCCTGACACCCTCCTCCTGAGACTTTGGGACAGCCAGCATGTGGTGACCTGCCATGCTGTGCTGGTCGATGGATGCGGGTCGAACCGAATGGACAGGGACGGACATAGCCCACTGGATAACCATTGGAGCATCTGTGGAACGTGATGGTGTGAGAGTGACCTTCCACAGATGTTCTGTTATGATTTATGGACTTTCGGATTGGGAAGAGAGCCATGGGAGTGTTGAATTGGGAATGTGTAAAGTGCCGAGCATATGGGCCATGCTCGGCTGGCATGTGTATGGCAAAGCATCCTTCTTTGGTGAGTAGTAAAATGTGAAAAAATGTTTGGCATGTGTAATCTGAGGGTAGATGCAAATTTCAGAGTAAATTTTGTGAAGAGAAATGGTGGTCACTGCACAGTGACACCATTATTGATCCAGGTGTGCTCGACCAAAGTGTTGGAGGCTGTGATAAAAATTGATAGGGTAGCAGGACACAGCTTTCAACTGGTTGCGGGGGCGACTGTGCCGATATTTGGGACGCGGGATCATAAGGATGGAGTTGGGGGTCTGGGGGTCAACGTGGTGCTGTGCGTGTCCGAGGTGTGTGGACCATGTCTTCTGGGTGGGTCTCCTGGTGGAGCATGGCTGTTGACTGGACCTTGGTGTGGTCAAGTGTGAGTGGGCACTGGGGGCTGCATGTGGTCGGACTGGGGGAAGATGTGGAGGTGCAGGGGACTTGGCTGTTGGGGTGCCACGCACTGCGACTGTGCCCCCAGGTCCGAGGCCTTGGGAATGGCGGTGTTGGCAGCAGGTGCTCACTACATTGGCCAGCTGGGGCTAGTGCAGCTGTGTTCCTTGCAGGGGGGCCGAAGGATGGATGGTGGGTCGCACCCTTATGGACACTCATGGGCCATGTTGGCGTTTTGACTGCTTGGCTTGTCCCGATGACCCTTGCAGACCCTTGCAGAGGTGCGGAGCTGTCGTGGCCACAGGTAGTTGTGTAGTGATATTCACCGTTGGATGCAGACCCACATACCTGCCAGTATAGTGGGGTGAAATGTGGAAGAATTTGGTGGGCCCAATGGGATAAATTTTGGGATTGTGAAGGGTGGATGGCACTTTTGGACCTGACCAACCTGCAACGACCTGCACTTGAGGTGAGTGTTTTGATGTGTACTGTCCCAGGCTTCAGGGCTTGCTATGTAAATTTCGGGACATGTAATTTGGAATTGGAGGCGGGTGAGAGTGATGACATGGCCGGTGAGGGGATTGGAATGTGTGCCACACAGAGTCTTGTGGGTGGCGTTTGTGTTAGTGTTGTGGTGATGTGTTTTCATGTGGTTGTGAGAGTGGAGATAATGGAGGATCAGTGATGATTTTTGAGTTTTGACATGTGCTCTTGGAAATGTATTGGTTAACTGTGAATGGGATTTCACGTGAAGCAGGCCATGGCAACTTTTGAAACATCTTTTTTGTGACACCATCTCTGGAAATGTGTGGAAAATTGAATGGCAGCGGGGGAGGAAATGTGTTTTGGGGTCTTGTGGGTGGGGAAGGTGTGTGTGTGTCCGTAGGTACAGATCAGGCTCTGAGGAGCGATGCCTGCGGCCCCCCTCTGCGGCAATTACCCCTGGCAGCCAGTGGTATCTGGAAATTGGAGCTCGTCGGTGGAGGGTCTGGTTGGGCGCCGTGGGGTAAAGGAGACCCCCGGCGACCCGTGGAGCTGCGCGGAAGCAGGAGGCAACGGAGCCTGGTCTGTGGAGACCCTCACCGGCGGGGTAATGGCGGAAAGGGCTGTTGGGCTGTTACGGGGCCAAGAGGTAAAGGAGGGGGGGGGGGCAATGAACTTGTAAGTCGGTTGACTTGTTTTTGGGACTGCGGGCACCACAGCCTGAAGCGCCCCCACCATCCTGTTGTGCGGTACCTCCCCGCTGCCTAGTTGAGACATGCACTCACGAATGACATCAGTGCCATGGTCCTGCAAGGGGGGGGGTGTATGAAGTAAGTTCTTGAAATGATTTTGTGTGCAAGGATTTTTGGAATGACAATAAGTGGTTAAGGGGTTGTGTCGAATGAATGAGGGCGAAATCCACCGAGCCATGTCACTCACCTGTAACACCTGGACAGGACCCGCGGAAATTTATGGGTGCATTGGGATGGCCCCGCAGGTAAGGTTGCGTCTTGTGGCATCCACCGGGGGACGCGGTCTATAGACCGGGGTTGTGCTAATGTTTATTGGAGTTGTGAATTTTTGCAAGTTAAGGCTAAGGCTAAGGTTTGTGGTGAAGTTAGTTTTGTGTGTTGTTTGTTGCCTCCCCCGCAGGAACAACGAATGAAATCATTGTACATATTTGCATGATTGTTAAGGAGATTAGCATGTTAAGGAGAATAGGCAGGAAGTCCCGCTCACTTCCCACAGCCCTCCTGATTTATTTTGTAGGCTAATTAAGTATGAGACAGTAAGTGTTAAGACTGGAATGGTAGCGCCTGCAGTGAATCTAGCAGGAACTATGGTTCCGTGGGGGGGAGGGGGTTGGGGTTGGGGGGGGGGGTGGGGGAGGGGCTGTGTTATGTCGGTGGGGTAAAGGAATATCTAGAGTCAGATAGATCTGTATAGGTAGGTATTCCACTGTCGCAATGGGGAATCTACCCTGTAATAAGTTCCATGTGTACTCCGGTTTGTCGGGATAGGCTGTATTGATGTCCCCGCTACGGGGGAGCAGGGCGTGCTAAATAGTCCAGGGATTATGGATAAGATTCCTTTGTTCGTCGTCTCCCCTGTCGCCAAACCTTTGTCCCTTATGGCAATGCGTACTCATATAAACACTGAGATAGGCCCTTTAGTGCACACAGTAATTAAATTCCCTTCCCTTGCAAAGGCTTTGGAAGAAGACAGGCAGGAATCCAGATCGGGGCACCGCCGGCCGCACCATCAGCTGGCCTGGTAACATCGTGCAAAGACGAGCTATAGCCATGCAACAGGGAACGTGTGATTGGATGGCACGGAAGGCGCGAACCTCCAGCCAATCAGGGCGAGCAATACCGGTGCGGGAAGCACTCGGCCAATGAGAGGATGCCAGCAAAACAGAACATTGGAGGAGAGTGAACCCAGGTTATAAAAGAGCGTACCGGACGACATTTTCCCTCTTGCGCTGCACGTCCCTCTCTGGCTCTTGCGCTGCACATCCCTCTCTGGCTCTTGCGCTGCATGTCCCTCTCTGATTCGTCTGGGCTCTGTCTCTCTCTTTCCTCGCTGGTCTCTTGTCTCTGCGCTCCCCTTCTTGGTCTTGGGAGGTCCCTGGTGGTCGTTGGTTCGCCATCTTCGTGGTGCTTGGAGCGGTGCTCGGTGCTTTTGGTGCTGTGAGCGGGCGGGACCTCGTGTGCGATCGATTTGGAGCTTGGAGCAAGGCATGCTCCTGAACAGACGAGGCCGGGGCGAGCGGGTCGTTCGAGGCCTGCTGGCGCACGAGCGGGGCCGAACGGAGCCGCGTTTGGACGGCGGACAGGCCAAGACCTCGCACAGTGAAGACGCACCACAGTTCACAAATACACGCCAACGCTATATTTTCCTTTCATTCATTGCTGTGTCCCGTTGTTGAGTCAGGTGTGTGGGATCCTCCATCCAGCGTTGGATCCCAACTTAGGATTATTATTTATTTACTGTCGTGTTTCATTGTATCAGGTCCGTGAATAAATCTCTCTTTTTGTACATTCTATTTCGGTGTTCGAGTACGTTAATTCCCGACAGGACCGGAGCTGCAGTCGGCGTGCTCCAGGAAAGTGCTTTTCCCGCTTCTTCCTCTTCCCTTCCTCTTCCCGCGAGTCAAAGCAAAATCCGTGTTTGGTCGTCGCCTCCAGTAGATCCGTTTGGTCCATCCGCGGGCCCTGGTGTTAACCGGAGGGATTCGCACGACAATATGCTTGAAGTCAAAAGGTCAAAATGTCAACATAGGCCAAAGGTCAACCACTTTTTTCAAATTCCTAAAATCCTCAATTTTCATCCGATGGACTTAAATTTGAATAGGATTAACATATTCGCGAACTGAATTCAACCACCAACTATTCTTGAGATCAGGATAGGCCAAAAGGTCAACATAGGCCAAAGGTAAACAATTTCAAATTTCTAAAATCCTCAATTTTCATCCGATTGACTTCAAATTTGAAGTAGGGAATGAAGGGACAATGACAGGGAGATCAGGAGAAGTGGTGGAAGCATTGGTCAGAAGAAGAGTGGACATATGTTGTGTGCAGGAGACAAGATGGAAGGGAAGTGGTGTCAGAATGGTGAAGGGTAGGCAGGGACAGAAATACAAGTTTGTGTGGCAAGGGTGCCCAGAAGGCGTGAATGGTGTTGGTGTCCTGTTTTCTGAGGAGTTTGTAGATAGTGTGGTGAGTGTGACGAGAGTGAGTGAAAGGTTGATGATGGTGAAAATGATGATTGGAAAGCTCTTGGTGAACGTCATCTTGGGATATGCTCCGCAGGTTGGTCGGAGCGATGAAGAGAAGGACAAGTTCTGGTGTGCAATAGAGAAGCTGATGGAAAACGTGAAAGATAAGGAAGTTGTTGTGGTAGGAGGAGACCTAAATGGACATGTGGGAAGGAGTATGGACGGTTTTGAGGGAGTTCATGGGGGTTACGGATATGGTGTGAGAAATGGAGAAGGTGAAAGGATTTTGGAGTTTGCTGATGGAGCTGATTTGTTGATTTGTAATACTCAGTTCCAGAAAGAGGATAATAAGCTTGTTACATACACGTCAGGTGGGTCGACGACAACCTTTGACTACCTGATGGTGCGTAAGCGAGATAGGGGGCACCTCCGGGACACGAAGGTGATTCCGGGGGAGGAGGCTATTTCGCAGCACCACTTGGTTGTCTGCGACATAAGGTTGAAAGGTGCGAGGAGAGCTCGTCGGGTGAATTACCAACCGAGAATAAAGGTGTGGAGGTTGAAAGAGGTGACAGTGAGGGAGGCATTAAAAGAGAGGCTGAGTATGGTAGAGGATGATGTAGTTGAGCTTCAAAGTGGTTGGATGTCAATGAAAAAGTCTGTTGGGAGCCGTTGGTGAGGTATGTGGATGGACAAAAGGACCACCGAGGCACGGAAACATGGTGGTGGGATAATGAAGTTGGAAAGAAGATTGACGAGAAGAGGAAGAAGTTCAAGGAGTGGCAGAAGGCGAAGGGTACGGGGGCAGAAAAGGAAGAGCATGAAAGTTATAAGGCAGCCAAGAAGGCTGCAAAGAAAGAGGTAGCAAAGGCGCAGGAGGCATGTCGGAAAATGTTCGGAGAACGCTTGGATTTGGAAGAGGGTCAGAGAGCGGTATTCAGGATGGCAAAGCAGACAGCGAAAGAGAGGTGTGATGTGATGGGGGAGAGTTGCTTGAAGGATGAAGTGGGACAAATCGTTGTGGACCCAGATGGAATTAAAGGAAGATGGAAGAGATATATGGAAATACTGTTGAATGCAGAGAATGAATGGGATGGCAACATAGAGAGTAACCCAGTTTTAGGACCGGCAGAGAAGATAACCGAGAAGGAAGTTGAGGAAGCGATTAAAGCAATGAAGAGTAGAAAAGCGGGAGGGCCGACGGGAGTTGTGGGAGATATGTTGAAGGCAGCGGGAAATTGGGGTGTGAAGAGAATGACAGAGATCTGCAATCTGGTGGTGAAAGAAGGCCGCATTCCAGTGAATTGGGAACTGAGTACCCTCGTCCCTCTATACAAGGGGAAAGGTGACCCTCTGGACTGTGGCCCGTATCGAGTGATAAAGTTATTGGAGCATGGAATGAAGGTATTGGAAAGGGTGTTGGAGAGGAGGATAAGGAAGAAAGTGAAGATTGACGAAATGCAGTTTGGATTTATGCCAGGAAGAGGACGACAGGCGTGCTTTTTATTGTGAGGCAGTTGCAGGAGAAGTATATGGAGAAGAGGATGAAGTTGTTTCTTGGGTTTGTTGATCTGGAGAAAGCATTCGATAGGGTTCCACGTGAAGTAGTGACATGGGCATTGAGGAAGTTCGGAGTGGAGGAATGGTTGATAAGAGTAGTGATGGCAATGTACAAAACAGCGCGCACACCTGCAAGGACGAAGGACGGGAACAGTGGTGAGTTTGAGGTGAAGGTGGGAGTGCATCAGGGGTCGGTACTAAGTCCACTACTATTTGTAGCTGTAATGGAGGTGCTGGCTCGGAACGTAAAGGAGGGTTTACCGTGGGAGTTGTTGTATGCAGATGATCTGGTGCTGATTGCAGAAAGTATGGATGGATTGAAGGAGAAGATGAACAAGTGGAAGGAATGTATGGAGACGAAAGGTCTGAAGGTGATCATCGGAAAAACAAAGGTGATGGCAAGTGGTAAAGCATGTGGTGAGGTGGAAAGAACTGGGAAGTGTCCGTGTGCTGTGTGCAGGAAGGGTGTCGGAGTGAATTCCATTCAATGTACAATGTGCACTGAGTGGGTTCATCAAAAATGTAGTGGTTTGAGAGGGCCATTAACCAGTGTGGCAGCTACATTCAAGTGTAAGGTGTGCACAGAGTGAGCTGCAGATGGAGGAAATGTTGAGTTGGATCTTGGAGACGGCGTGAAGCTGGAAGGTGTGAAAATATTTTGTTACCTAGGAGACATGCTGAATGGAGAAGGTGGATCAGACTCGGCAACGGTTGTTGGAGTGAGGTGTGCATGGAAGAAGTTTCGGGAACTGAGTGGCGTGCTCACGAGGAGGGGAGTGTCGTTGAAGCTGAAGGGAAAGGTGCATGCTGCATGTGTGAGAAGTGTTATGATTTATGGGAGCGAGACATGGGTAATGAACGTAGAGCAGCAACGAAGGCTGGAAAGGGTGGAAATGCGAATGGTTCGGTGGATGTGTGGAGTATCGTTGAGAGAGAGGAAGCCAAATTATGAATTGCGAAAGATGATGGGAATAGAGCCTGTGATGGATGCTGTGAAGAGAAACATTTTGAGATGGTTTGGTCATGTGTTGAGGAAGGATGAAAGTGACTGGTTGAGAAGAGTGATGGAAATGAATGTGGAAGGAAGTAGAGGACGGGGAAGACCGAGAAAGACTTGGCTAAAGATGGTCGAAGAAGAAATGCGGGCCAGGGGGTTAACAAGGGGAGATGCAGAAAATAGGGCAAAATGGAGAACATTGTCATGGGCTAACCCCCGCTCTTGCAGGGAAAATGGCCTTTTAAAATGCCTGTTGTTGTTGTTGACTTCAAATTTGAATAGGATTAACATATCACTGAACTGAATTCAACCACCACCAATTTTTGAGATCAGCATAGGCCAAAAGGTCAACATAGTCCTCAGGTCAATCACTTTTTCCAAATTTCTAAAGTCCTCAATTTTCATCCGATTGACTTGAAATCTGAATAGGATTTTCATATCAGCGAACTGAAACCAACCACCAACGATTTTTGAGGTCAACATCGGCCAAAAGGTCAACATTGGCCGAATTTCTAAAATAGTCAATTTTCATCCGATTAACTTAGTTTGAAGACTATTTGCATATCAGGTCACTGAATTCAACCAATAATTATTTTTGAGGTCAAAAGGATGCTCCATTGCGTGCAATTCTACTTTGTTCTGTTTTGCCAAGTGTCGCTCTGAGTGATTTTTAATTTGTCTGCCTGTCGAGAATGGTGAAGTTCATATTCGCTGATATGAACTTTGTCTTCACAAAATAAATATGATTTTCTCTGAAAGCGTTGGTCCGATTGAGAGGAAATTTTCACCCTCGGAAATTGTCATCATTTCTATGAACCATCGGTGGATCGGTGCACCTTTTCCTGCAGAATTTTATTTAATGATAATTATGACGTCATAGGTCATGTATGGGCGCCATCTTGGAAAAACCGAAAAATTTTGCACCTCTATATCTCCCAAAGCGCTGCATAGAAAAAATTGAGACATAGCTCATTGTAAAGAACTCTTCATGGGGAATAACATTTTAATGATAATGTCATCGGTGCCTCCATTATGACGTCATAATTTGATAAGTAAAAAAACTTCATCTGATCAAAATGAAATTTTATGAGCGTCATCGAGGGATGAATTGGTGGAGAAAAAAAATGACGTCATCGGTCACGTGGTTCGGCCGCCATATTTGTTTTAACACAAAAGCCTTCAAAACCACAAAAAACACGTCTTGGCGAGAGTCTGCAATCTCTGATTGCTCTTTCTTAATTCAGTTTTATTTCAGAAGCAATATTGTGAAGCTCTGTTTGTGCCTTTGTTTTCAGTTCAAGACATGGGAGGTTATCTCCAAAATTGGAGAAGGAAGTGCTGGATTCGTTTACAAAGTAAAGAATGTCAACTCTGCAGAACAGGTACAAGCTGTGTGTGATATACTTGCTCAGTCTTCATTTCACTTTCTGGGAGATGGAACAGTTTGTGGGAGGGGAGATAGAACACAGAACTGAACACAGTGGAAAATACAGACAGCAAGCAGTGTAGAGGGACACGACACATGGAAGAAGGACGAGAGCAAAGGGATCGGGAAATTCTGCATCTCAATGTATCGTATCTTCTCTATTTCTGTTGAGATGATTGATGCTTTTCTTTTGACTTGCAGGCCCCACATCACTCCTGCAGAAAATTACAAAATAGATGTGATTGCAATGAATTGCAATTTCTATGCACCCCCCGCCCCCCTCACCTCACCCCCTTTTTCTCCCTCATCACTTGTACCTCAATGTTTTGTCCTTCTTCCAATTCTTAACACTCAAATGGATTCACTTGTGGTGTGTTGATGCAATCGTTTACCTATTCCCCTTTATATCGTCCGTCTGTGTGAAATTGTTCCTTTCTGTCATTTATCTCTGACGATGACTTTAGTATAAACAGATATAATAATTGGACATCACCACACACCAATATCATATATTTTACTCATTTTCCCATATTGTGACTGAGATGTTGTGATACGATCTCTTGTCGACTCTTTCAGGTTGCTTTGAAGTTGGCAAAATCTTTGGGAGATGGACGAACGGTAAGTTTGTGTTTATATTGAGATAGTGGTGTTTTTAACTGTTGAACTAACAACACGGTTTAACTTACCTCTGAACTGTCCTGGTAGAATCTTTGTCTGTGATACATCTTCGTGTCTTGGCTCCTGAGGCCGTGCGTCTCTGTGTGAGAGTTACAATCTCATGGTTATTGTGATGGGTGACTTAACCTGAATCCAGCTTCGAGAAGGAATTTGTGTAATTTTCCGTTTGTTTTCTACTTTTTTTTGCTTTTCTTTTTTTGCAGATGTTAAATGAAGCATACGTGATGTCGAGGCTTCATCACCAAAACATTGGTAAGGATGGATTTCACTCAAACTTATTGAAGTTTGATTGCAATAGAATATATTTATATGATGATAATAAGTGAAGGAAGAAAGTGAAGATTGACAAAATGCAGTTTGGATTTATGCCAGGAAGAGGAACGACAGACGCGCTTTTTATTGTAAGGCAGTTGCAGGAGAAGTACATGGAGAAGAGGAAGAAGTTGTTTCTTGGGTTTGTTGATCTGGAGAAAGCATTTGATAGGGTTCCACACGAAGTAGTGACATGGGCATTGAGGAAGTTAGGAGTGGAGGAATGATTGATCAGAGTAGTGATGGCAATGTACAAAAGAGCACGCACAGCTGTAAGGACGAAGGACGGGAACAGTGGTGAGTTTGAGGTGAAGGTGGGAGTGCATCAGGGGTCGGTACTAAGTCCACTACTATTTGTAGCTGTGATGGAGGTGCTGGCTCAGAACGTAAAGGAGGGTTTACTGTGGGAGTTGTTGTATGCAGATGATCTGGTGTTGATTGTGGAAAGTATGGAAGGACTGAAGGAAAAGATGAACAAGTGGAAGGAATGTATGGTGACAAAAGTTCTGAAGGTGAATATCGGAAAGACGAAGGTAATGGCAAGTGGTAAAGCATGTGGTGAGGTGGAAAGAACTGGGAAGTGTCCGTGTGCTGTGTGCAGGAAGGGTGTCGGAGTGAATTCCATTCAATGTACAATGTGCGCTGAGTGGGTTCATCAAAAATGTAGTGGTCTGAGAGGGTCATTAACCAGTGTGGCAGCTACATTCAAATGTAAGGTGTGCACAGAGGGAGCTGCAGATGGAGGAAATGTTGAGTTGGATCTTGGAGATGGCGTGAAGCTGGAAGGTTTGAAAACATTTTGCTACTGTGCTGAATGCTGAATGGAGAAGGTGGATCAGTCTTGGCAACGGTTGCTGGAGTTAGATGTGCATGGAAGAAGTTTTGGGAAGTGAGTGGCGTGCTGATGAGGAGAGGAGTGTCGTTGAAGCTGAAGGGAAAGGTGTATGCTGCATGTGTGAGAAGTGATATGATTTATGGGAGTGAGACATGGGTAATGAACGTGGAGCAGCAACGGAGGCTGGAAAGGGTGGAAATGCGAATGGTTCGGTGGATGTGTGGAGTATCGTTGAGAGAGAGGAAGACAAATGATGAATTGCGAAAGATGATGGGAATAGAGCCTGTGATTGATGCTGTGAAGAGAAACAGGTTGAGATGGTTTGGTCATGTGTTGAGGAAGGATGAAAGTGACTTGTTGAGAAGAGTGATGGAAATGAATGTAGAAGGAAGTAGAGGACGGGAAAGATCGAGAAAGACTTGGCTAAAGATGGTGGAAGAAGAAATGTGGGCAAGGGGGTTAACAAGGGGAGATGCAGAAAATAGGGCGACATGGAGAAGATTGTCATGGGGACCGCAATGCTAACCCCCGCTCTAGCAGGGAAAATGGCCTTAAAATGCATGTTGTATATGATAATAATAAGAATGCTTGGAATGAAATGCACCTCTTGATATCAATTTCATTGACGTCAAGAAGGAATTTTATCATGTTGATATAGAAAGCCTGTGGAAAATACGAAGATCTTATGGAATTACACAGAAGATGATCACTCTAAAAAGCAAATTCTACAACCACTTTGAATACCGTGTCATCCTGAACACCTCCTTATCACAGTGGTTCCCAGTCGAGTCTGGATTTCACCAAGGTTGTATCATATCACCTATCCACTTTCTGATTTCAATCGACTGGTTTATGAGGAACACCACATCAGATAGACCAAGAGGCATCCAGTGGATCCTTTCCACCCAACCTGAAGATCTGGACTTTGCTGACGATTTAGCTGTTTTGTCATCAAGGGGCACACATTTGCAAGGACAAACTGACAAGCTCGCTAGCTTTGCGAGAAGGACAGATCTTAATATCAATACCACCAAGACCAAGGTGATGAACATCAACGCCATACCTCCTGCATCTATTACTGGAAATGGAGAAGCCCAGGAGACTGTAGATGACCAAGGCAGTCCAAGGCAGATGACCCAGGAGACCAAGGCAGTCTAATCAGCAAAGACAATGGAGCCAAGGAAGACAAGTAAGAATCCACAAAGCTTGTAATGCAATCGCTCAAATCCATTCTATCTGGAAGTCGAAGCAGTGCAGCCTGAAAACAAAGATAAGACTTATAAACGGCAATGTCAAGTCTGTTCTTCTGTTTCGCTCTGAGTACTGGCGGGTTATAAAGTCAGATATGGGCAATGTAGACTCTTTTCACAATGGATGCCTTGGAAAATCTGCTGCATCTTCTGGCGAAATAAGACATCCAATAAAGACTTGCATGAAATATTCGGATGCCACAGCATTGCCTCTGAAATTCAGTGTCGCTTTTTCCAATGGCTTAGCTACGTGCTTGGAATGTCCCCTGACCGAATCCCCAATGTTGCTTTCGGATGGACAGTGCCTGGAAGGAGGGAACCAGGCAGGCCAAAAACAACTTGACGTTGGACTATGGTAACTGATCTGGAGGAGTTGGGTCTATCATGGTGTGAGGCACAGAATGTAGCTCAGGATCGAGATAAATGACAAAAGCCTGTAACAGCCTTATGTCCCATTGGGACGAAGAGGATAAGTGAGTAAGTAAGTAAGGAAGAAATGACAATGCCATGTGATATATTGGAGTGTAATATAAGTTTGAGTGGATGGTTGGATGGAGGTGCTGTGTCATGTACATTTCTATCAGGTAAAGTGTTTGTTGCTTGATATATTATCATATAAAGTGATGTGTGATTCAAGTTATTCAAATGTGGTAATCCTTTAAATGAAAGTTATGATTAAATAAGATTGAACAAGATTCACCATTGTTGTTTTGACTGACTGTTTGGACACAACTTTGAGGTTGTGGGTTCATTGATGTTGAGTAATCTGCTGATGTGGAGCTGCGGCCACGTGTAATATATAATATGCCAAAGGGTATTAACTCGGGGGGGTTGAGGGGGGGTGGACACTCATTCTTCTAGGCAGCAGATATGTGCAAATATTGTGGGTTTGATGATAAAAGCATAGAATTTGGCTCACATTTATTACATACCACGAGGAAGATCTTTGGATATAGGGACATTGCATATTCCTCCTGGGGCCAAAATGGCGGCCATTTTATAAAATGGCCGTGATCGGGTATTACATAACACATAATCTGTAGGAGTTGTGCACGTTTTTCAACTGGAGATGCATGCAAGTGATGCAATATCACTTAAGATATAACCGGGGATGCCAATTAAAGGTCATACACCTTACATAACCGATTTATTGGGCCTATTAGGCAACAATTACGCAAAATTTGGGTTTTCTTATGAGTTTTGTCCGTATTTTGCACTCTGAAAATGATCGGTTTAACATTAAACTGCACTGCCACTGTGGAAGTGCGTTTACCCTTACATATTATCTTACATTTATCTTTTACCCTTACGTTGTCAGTGGGTACATGTCTCCATCATATTAAAATATAACAATCCGCCATTCGGACAAAGGTGATCTAGGTGAGCAAACCGAGCATCAAACGTACATTAATGCCAACCACCCATTTACACATGTACGTTATGTAGTTGGATCTTATCAGCTAACGAAATATTCTCATTGGGTATTAAAGCATGGTAGTAGATGGGGTCTGCAATCCCCAGTTGACCTATACAAAGGGGTTATGGTTGTGTTCTCTAAGCCGTCCATGATACTGCAAGTTCTACTCCCGAGCACACTGTCCGCCGCAGTGGCATAGTGCCGTGCACTGGAGTACAGCCTTCCTACACTTGCATTGTCCTCTGCATCCCTTCTTGCAGCTGCATCTGAGAAGTTGCTGGCATGCTTGCGTTGCCTCCGGGAGGGTTGTCCAGCAGACGTCCCAGCCAGTGTCACTCTTCACCCACCCCCATTCGCTAGGGGATGGGAGCTCTGCAGCAGCAACCATCATCTGGCCCCAACAGTAGCCAGCTTGGTAGGCAGTTCTCCTGATGTGCTGTCTGAGGGCTTCTCGAGTTGGCGGGAGAGCATCTATTGCTCGACCCTTCTGGGTGAAGAGCTGCTTACGTGCATCGTTGACATGCTCGTGGCTGCTAGTGCAATCATACAGGAGAACGACGAAATGCTCCAAGGTGTCCAGGCTGTCATCTACGATTGAGGGGTTTGGTGTAGCGCCCAAGGCACAGAAGGTCGCAGTGACCTCATCACAGGCCTTCCACGTCTCCCATGCATTATTTTTGCTCCTGCCTCCAAAGCTTGACATGGTATCACACCCAGTGAAGGCATGAAATGAGGGTGGTCCTCGACACTTGTCAGGCCCCAATGCCTGGGCCATCTCGTGAGCTGCTAAGAACCTAAAGCTCTTCCCGGTACCGAAGGCAACCCACGGCTCATCTATGTTGAGGCGTTCGGCTGCTGCCACCGCAAGGACTACGACATCCGTGTCAACTGTGCGGATCGACACCTTGGTGTAGCATTGTCTTCACTGCTTGAGGTATTAGGTGGCATTCACTTCTGTTGGGACCCGCCAACTTTGGTATAGGTGGGTCACGTTTACTCAGGAGCACGGGAGGCACGCTGGTGTATGATTCTGGCAGGTGGGCAACTGTTGTCGCAGTTGTTGCAGTGTTGTCTGTGTCCACAATCCATTGAACTCCAGGGGCGTCACTATTCGGGTGTTGGAACAAAGAGATTCCTGTACCATGGAACGAGTCCTGAGCACTTGTCGAGCTGGGGTTGTGGTCTATGTTGTCGACTGCTCCCGTGGTGAACAAGCCACCCTTCAGTTTGGGTGGGAAAACTGCTCCCTCCAACATGAAGTAGCGACAGATGTTGTTCCCCAACTCAGACGAAATGCTCAGCACCCTGTCGTAGGCGATGGACACACCAAGGCGGTACAGCTCATCAACGAGGTCTCGTCTGCGTGTCTTTGTGTGCATCATCACACCCAGGTACACAGGCACAGGTGTCTCCCTGTTGTGACTGTGCTTGGTAGATTGTACGGAACCGGTGCTCTTGCGACGGCGTGCACAGCTGTTGAACATCAGGAGCTGGGAGATTGTAAGTGTAGGAGCTGGTATAGATGAGTGGCTTGACTGTTCATGGATATTGGGGCCATTCAAGATCATAGAAACCAGTGCGATGAGTGAATTTGGCACCGACTCTTCCTGGCAGTGGGTGTCAAATGAACCACTGAAGGCAGTCGTCATCTTCAGCATGTCTCTTCGGACTATTTTGGCAGCTCTAGCCAGATGAATGCCATCACTGTCGGCATCCTGCTCACATGCCTTGCGCAGGGCTGTTCCAACATCCTGGTTGAAAGCAAGTAGAATGTCTCGGCCTCGCTTGTGCTCCTCTAAGTCATGAAAATGCCTCAAAATTCGTTTTTTGAGTTCGGTTGAGTGAACACGCCCAGTCACGACTGTTCCAAGCTGCTCCAGCCTGGTGTTGTACAGGGTTGCCAGGTCTATCAGCTTGAACACTGGTGCCACAGCAGAGTCCATACGGGCTTCCTCAATGTAGGACACCAGTTCAGTAAGGGCTATGCCGTGATTTACATCGTCTTGGTCTGGACCCTCATTCATCTTCGTGCCTCTGGCTTTGTTGTACAGGGAGGCTGGACACTTCACATGGTACTTGGCCTCCTGTGATATAAGATCTCCTCCACTTAGTTTAGCCAACAGTGGTTTGTCCTCTAGTTTCAGGGCACATTTCCTGACACGGGCATCAAGCTCAAAGGTGGAAGCCTCGTGCAGAGTCTCCTTACCCGCCTGTCCGTCACAAAAGAAACACTTGTCAACTGAAGGTTGTGGTTGGTCTACACTATGACGGGTGTACTTCCTTGGGACATCTGCACTGTGCTCACAGGAGGTTTTCCTCTTCTCGGCTCGAAACAGTTGGGTTTTGTTGTATTCGAGTCTACATGAATCATGCCACCTGGCTCTGTGGTGCTCGAATGTTGCTTGAATGCCCTCACCATCATCCAGTTTAGAGAGATCTATAGTCTTTGGCAGACATCCGATCTTGCTGAAGGCGAGGAGATTGTCTGCAAGAGTCTCAAACCCAGAACCACCGGTGCTACGCTTTGATTCAGCTGGACAGCATAGCTTCTCAGAGGTGTCTTTCTGACATAGCACACACTGGTCCCAATCTGTCAGACATGGAAGATGTGTTCCAGATGAGCCGGGCTGTTGGGGGTCCAACACCATAAAACGTTGGGCCATTGTCAGTCAGTCAGAATACGTTTAGGGTACAGCCACCAGATGCAACCACCACCGTGACCTGAAAGCAGAATTAGCAGAATTAAGATATGCACAATGTCTCAGCTCTAGTACATATGTAGCAAGACAGATCTGTCAGATATAAGCATGACAAGGAAGAAAAACGTTATTTGCGTCCCTGTTAGGCCACCATACATAATTGTGTTCAAGTCCATGTGAGGCCTATGCATAACATGTCAATAACAAATGATACATAGATCCACTAGAATGTGTTTTGCACCAACCATAGTTGATATAGTATACACATATGGACTGGCATAATTCGGTCACTAGTCATATCTATGCACCCCGAGGGACGTTGAGTGACCACATGAGGGAAGTAGGACCCTCATGTGGTCACTCACAGTCCCAAGGGGCGCATAGATGTGACTAGTGACCGAATTATGCCAGTCCATATGAGTTTTATAACACAACACCTCTTGAGGGTGCTGTAAACTGTCAAATATTAACGACAAGTATCATAATACTCAGACGATCTTTGTAAAAACCATTGCAAATTTTACCACTATGGACGGGTCCATAGTGCCACGGCACCACTATGGACTGGTCCATAGTGGTAAAATTTGCACTGGCTATGCAATAGGCTATACTAGTGAACCACACATGACAGTGTTTTAGCCAATCGGGAAGGAGAATCAACAAGAGGTGTGTTATAATTCAACTTATGGGCGAAAATAGTAAATTTTGGCCGCCATTTTGTAAAATGGCCGCCACAGCTACCATGGGACAAATATGCGATGTCCCTATATCCAAAAATATTCCTACGGGTATGTCCTAACTGTGTGCCAAATGCCATGCTTTTATCATCAAACCCACAATTCTGTCAAAATATTTCACATATCTGCTGCACTATTCCAAGATATTCTAGTTTTGTATTTTTTATTAATTTTCTCAAATTTGTAGAATTTGTTTTTCACTTGGAAGTTGTGGATTACGATGTGTAAATAAAGGTGGAAAATGTCTGATTTAATGCAATTTAATTCCAGGGTATGAGCCAACAAGAGGTGAAAAGTTTGAAGGGGGGGTGTAGACTTTCTATAGGTACTGTATGTGTGCGTGTGCATATGCATTGTTAATGTCGGCTTCCTTCTTGGGTCTACATTGCTGGAATTGGTCTTTATTTTTGTTGTCACAGTGTCAAAAAAAACAAGTTACAAATTGTGCTTCTGTCACATGAATTTCTCACTTCCCTCAACTGTTGACTTTTCTTCAACTCAAACAAAGCCACAGTTCAAGTTTGCAAAACACCTCTGAGCTCCGTCGCTTCATACGCTATCACACAATGCCGGTGCCACCAAGGAGCTTCCTCAGCAAGGGAATTGGATTGCTCATTGAATGGCTTGCCATTGCTTTCCCAGCAGTAGTTAGGACAGGAATTTGTAACTTGGCTCGGGTGCTGGTGATAGCTCGCCTACTCTTCGCAAAGGAAGTACTCATTTTGCGACGTCTGAAGGATAACAGGCTGAGTGGTGGTATTTCAGCAGCTTGGTATTTCAGCAGCTATTTTCAGCAGCTTTCACCACTTGGTGGTATTTCAGCAGTGCAATATGGGCTCAAATTCTACCCCAGGGTATCTTCAGCCAGCAACCTTAACGGTGAAGCCAACACCAGGCTTCATGAGGTCCAGTGATGGTGATTGACTATGTGAGAAAAGAACGACGAACTGCTGAGTGCAAGATATAAAAGTAACAAAAAAGGAACATAAAATGTCTGCTCACGTGCCCACGATACGAACAAAAGTGGTAAACAAGTGAAGAGAAGATGAAGCTGCTGCTGGAAACTGACCCTCTTATCAGCTCTTTGCGATTCACTTTCATTTGCTTTTGTATAATCGATAATGAGATTCCAACACACTGTAAATCAAATATACTAAGCCAACCGCATCTGAGTTGTGTGTTCGCCAAATGTCGTGTTCTTAGAAGAATTCTGATCAGTTGTTTGCCTCAACTTAAGTCTACTCGATACGAATTGCGATTCGTACACACACTACCCAGAAAAATGTTTACATACGAGATCATGAATGGTGATGGTGAAGGGATTATGTTGAGGCTCACCTGTTGACTACAAATCACAAAAATGTGTATGTTGATCACGTTGTTTGAAGGTGTTTGACTTTGGGTAAGATTCTTATGCCATATTAACATATGCTGCACTATCTTGTTTCCCTTCAGTGAAGTTTGTCTCCATCCCGTCAATGCATCGATGCATTGAGCGTATTGCCTTCGTTGTGGAGTATGTGGAACCAGGTGAGGTTTCTGACGTCATTTTGCTGAAAATCCACTGTTTGTGTATGTCAAGTCCACTTTTACTTGAGTAGCCAAATAAGTTAGTAGTGAGTAAAAATGAATTTTGATGTCGTGATTGTTGGACCATCTCTTTGAGGTCTGACAAATCTCAGTTTCACTCTGTCACTGGCACGATTGTAAAAAAACAACCAACTGATCTTTTTTCCTGGTCAGACACAAGAAATGGTTCGGTTTCTTGACTTTATAGGCTTCACCATCAGCCATCACCTGGATCACATATCAAAGCTGTCTTCAAACTGAGCTGCAGATTCCGTCATTCCAAATAATTCCTTAAACTCATAGCCCACAAAGTGTCTGTGTTGGTCAATGGAGACCTCTTGAGAGCTTTATATTCCACAGGATCCAGAAGACCCGTTTGTGATTTTGCTACCTCTCATTTCGGCGATGAGATTGCAGCATCACAAACTGATTTGGTTTCTGTTAAATAAGAAGCTCACAAAATTATTGTCATATCACGTGATGAGGCTGAAACACATTGCCAGTTCCTCACATGGCAGATGGGGTGGCTCATCTCATTTATGCGGCCTGTCAAAAGAGTGTCTTGGAATAGACTGATAAGTCTCCCGATCCTTCACTACACAAGTAGATCCCTCCTGGTCAAACTCAAAGTACACACTTTCCACACACCTCCACTTTTTTGTTCCTCTTTTCATTCTGCCCTTCACTTCCAGTGTCCTGTGTTTATCCTCCCCTCCCCCACTCTCTCTCTCTCTCTCTCTCTCTCTCTCTCTCTCTCTCTCTCTCTCTCTCTCTCTCTCTCTCTCTCTCTCTCTCTCTCTCTCTCTCTCTCTCTCTCTCTCTCTCTCTCTCTCTCTCTCTCTCTCTCTCTCATATCTTCCTCCCCTTTTCCTGTTCATTCTTTCCCCTAATTGTGTCCAACTGTGGCCCGCTATCACCTTGCTCTTTCTTCCCTGACCTTTGATTTTGTAATCAAATTTTTATCTTTGTCATTTTGTGTTTATTTTAACAATGAAACATTCACATCTTCAAAAACAAAACAACTTTTCCTCGACTCGTTTCTTCAAAATGAAGAATCTCATTGTGTTGCCCTTGTATGTTGCTGTCTGATGTGTGCAGGTTCACTCGCTTCCCAAATTCATCTGCTGAGGCAACGTACAGAAAAAGGGTTGTGGTTTCCCATGAAGCAGGTGAGCTGAAATTGGTTTCAGCCTCAGTGTGATGTTTGTGATGTGGTTTGAAATATGACAGAAAGAATTGCACTCAAAATTGTAAAATCTTAACAACCACAATCTGCATCCATGTTTGAATATTTCATCCCCATCTTCCCCCAGATGGCTGATGCTGTTGAGTACATTCACTCCCAGAACATTGTGCACAGGGATATAAAGGTAACCAACTACACCAGTGCAGACCATGATACGTTCTGCGTAACACTGCAATGAAAACCATTTTTTGGTGGAGCAAAGGAAGGAAGGAAGGGGAGTGGGAAGTGGAGGGGGCAGGAAAGAACAAAATTCATATTGTTGGGTGATGACCTACAATGGAGGGAAAGAGGGGGGATCTGTCACAAATGGACCCTTTTTGTGTTCATTATATAATGAGTTAAACTTGAAAGGGAAAGCATATAATGAGTTAAACTTGAAATGTAAATAGAAAGTAAGATATCAAAATAAAATTCCCATTCCAGCTCCGTTGTAGTCTGTGAAAAAGACAGCCCCACTGTTGGAATTTGTGTTTAATTTTGATATCTCTATTCACGGCGACATTGTGAAGATGTTGTACATTTCCTCTTTGAAGATTGACCATTTCTCTGAAACGGATTGCCCTCCTGGTAATTTTTCCAAATTTAAGGAAACTCTCCTCATACTCTCAACATTTACCTTCCTGACGTCTGATAACCTCATCCAGCAATCTCAATCTTGGATCAGAATCCAATCAGAATCCACTTCCACTCACACGGTTATGGTCACTTGTCCATAAATGCTGTTCTTCCTCAACCTTCTCCACCATATTCAGATTATTACCTCATTAGAGTTGTAACGCTTCGATCCTCATTGGATTATCAACAAACTGCATAAAAAGCAATTCTGGGCAAGATCACGAAATTCCTCCTCTGCTCTTTCTCTTTTTCTGAACCCAGTCCATCCCTGGCAAATTAACATCACCCATAATCAGTACTCTTCCCTCACCACAATCCAGTCTGAATTCTTAATGAACCTTTTAATCTTACTTTTCCGTCACACCATGAGCCTAATTATACGTGCCAAACAACTCTTCCATCCCGATCTCTATCCACACAGAACACTCTTCATTCATTCCCTGCTTCAGATCGCCCTTTGCTCTTGATTTAATATTGTCCTTTACCTAGATTGCGACACTTCCTCCGATTTTATCTTTCCTTTCACACCTCTACATCTTGTGGCCTTCGATTCGTCTCATTTAGCCAAACAAAGTATCACTTCCTGCAACTCTATCGTTGATACTCCTTGCTATCTGCTCTCTTCAACCCCCTCCATTTTATGTAAACTCCTGACTGATATTGGTGGAGGATGTTTTTTAAAGTTTTCTCTTTCTGGAAGTTTGTTTTCCTGCCTGCCCATCACATTTAAATTTGCATCTTTACTTCAACCTAATTTATCACCAAATATATTTTATATTTTAACGTATTTATTTCCATTTGTTCTCCAGCCACAAAACGTGCTTTTCAGCAATAATGACATCGTGAAGGTCGTCGACTTTAAAGCTGCCAGAGAGTTTTTGACACGTGGTGACAAAATGTTTACCTGCTGTGGCACACCTGGCTACATGGCACCAGAGATCACAGCACGTGGCTACGAAGGTCCCCCAGTCGATGTGTGGGCACTTGGCGTCCTCTTCACCAAATTATTTGTTGGACTTCAATTTGATGGACGTAATATTATTGAAGTGAGTATTGTTGAAAATGGTGTCATGATCATGAATGTGGTGTGTCAGAGGTGCTGATGCGAATGGTGTGTTGTGTGAAGGGAGTCTTGAGTATTTCACATGCAGTGCCTTGAAGAAGGTATTTTTGTTGTGTTACAGCCTGTACCCAGGGTCATTGTCCCAATTTTTCAAAGCAGTTATATTCTACACATAATCTCTCTGTAAACACAGTGCAATGCATACACTTAAAAAAAATCTCCCTTGTTCATTATGGGCCCCTTCTGAATTGGGGGGGGGGGGGGGTGGGTGTCACCGAGGCGCCATAGGAGCCATTGTAATCCAGGCCCTGGAGCTCTCGAAGTTCTCTGATATATGGAATGTAGATCTTCTGGTGTATGTGTGACAATATATATACCGGAAGTCCTGGAGAAATATATACCAGAAGTAATATATTCCAGTGACAACTGGAATATATTTGAAATTCAGCATTGATTGTTTTTGAGACTTTTTTTTTCTATATCTGTTTATTAACCGCACTCCCCACTTTTAACTTTTTTGCAGATAAATAAGCGCGATTAATACACTGGAAAATACCATATTATGTGTCGATCAGTGACAAAAGAAATATCGATGTCATCCATTTTAAATTCAGCCTGTAACACAATATACAGTATTCAAAAAAAGTCAAGGGGTGTGAATACTTTCTGAAGGCACTTTATCAGGAATAAGCAGCCTTGTCCTCGACGTCGAATAAACCCACATATACTGTACTTGATATCCAATTATTGAGTTGATATGGTTTCTTTTTCAGCTAAGAATAAACTTTTGTGTTGTACACCATAACTTATTTGATGAATGAAAATGTATTTTATGAGTTTTGAGTCAAACCTTGGTTATGGCATCAGTGAGTGCTTGTTTGGAATATGATTATTATGCAAATGTCAGTATTCGATTGCAACGATTGTTTAGGATTCGGTCACAAATACATTTTTTGGCTTATTTGCAGACGTCACATGACAAGACTGACTTCAATGTGGGAAACAGTTCACCAACCTTTGGAAGGGAAACATTGGTTTCCCTTCTGACTGCGATGCTTCAGAAGGATCCAATGGAGAGGCTCACTATGACGGTGAAGGATTGACACAGTTTTCAACTGCAGTATTTTATTTGCATGAACAAGAATGCTCACACATGCTGGGATTGCTGGCCTCCTGGTATTGTGGATTAAAATGCAATTTGCTCACCAGTGGAGGTGTTTCATGATCGTGTTTATATTTGATTCCAACACATTCATTGTTTTGCAGGAGATTGTTAACCACACCTGGTTCAAGGAAAATTACCCAGTGGAATTTTTAAGGTAACCGGCACTCATTTTTTTCTCTTTTTACACCTTCCATTCTTATAGTTTCTCTGCAAAATAGAGTCTTATGGAAGAGCATCGTGATAAAGAACGTGAACTTATAATATGGAAACAGGGCAAGTCTAGAACAAAATAAACACTAATTTCTGGGTCCAGGTCCGAGTGTGTTCGACTTGAATCGTGCCATATGTCTTTCCAGTTTATCAAAGCTGAGGGTTCAGACGAGATCCGTTGTCTCTAAAGAGTAATTCTAAAGAGTTCTAAAGGGCAATTCTGGTGGGTTCCAAAGGTTAATTCTAAAGTATTCTTCAGCATATATTTGATTACAATGTCGACACCACTGGTAGACTTTCAGTCTTGTTTTCTTCTTCTCAGGAAACACTTGTCTCTCCAAATATCCACACGTACACCCACTCACGTAACCACAGCACCAACGCTGGTAACTTGCAGCGGTTCATGTACACCGGAGGCCTGTGAGGCCTCACAACGAACACGGAGAGAAATAAACCCATAAGAATTACCCTTTAGAACACTGTATAATTATCCTTTCGAACTCTCTGGGATTCAAACCCAGGCTGGACAGCTCAGAGGTGAGTGCAGATGCTTGCAACATGAAGGGGAAAGAAAAAAGTGTGGTTAAAAAAACCAAAAAACTCTTTGGTGATCTTCACATCGTCTTTACCACTTGACACTTCTTGGCTTCATCGTCAACTGTGTTTGAAGACGCTTGGTAGGGTATCACAGTTCAATGGTGTTTGCTGTCTAAATGTAGAAAACACAAATACCCGATGCAGTCTGATTTTCACCTCCGTGACTGCATTTTTATTCTCACATTGTTTCTTATTTGTGACATTTATTTAACGACAGCTTTATGAAATCTTTATTTTCTGCAGGAATGCTGAGCCTAAAGTGATAAATGAATCTGTGGAGGAAGAGCCACAAACTGGTGAGTTTTGCGAATTAATCTTTTCACAAAATAATTATCGTCTCATTTACAAGTCCAACAATAAAGTGCAATCAGAGATTGCAGACCCTCACCAGGACGTGTTTTTAAGGCTTTTGTGTTGAAACAAATATGGCGGCGGAACCACGTGACCGGTGACATGTTTTTTTTTCTTCACCAATTTATCCCTCTGCCGCTCAAGAAATTTCATCTTGATCGGATGAAGTTTTGTACTTATCGAATTATGACGTCATAATGGAGGCACCTATGACATCATCATTAACATGTTATTCCCCATGAAGACTTCTTTACAATGAGCCATGTCTCAATTTTTTCTGTGCAGCTCTTTTGGAGACATAGAGGTGCAAAGTTTTTCGGTTTTTCCAAGATGGCGCCCGTACCATGTCACCTATGATGTCATAATTATCATTAAAAAATTCTACATGAGGAGGTGCTCCTGGTGAATTTTTTTTGTCATCGGACCAACGGTTGCAGAGAAAAGCATACTCATTTTGTGCGGCCAAACAGACAGACAGACAAACAAATGAAAAATCGCTCATCGAGCGATACTTGGCAAAAGAGAACAAAGTAGAATGGCACTTGGTAGAGCATCCTTTTGACCTCACAAATAATTGGTGGTTGAAATATGTGACCTGACATGCAAATCTTCTTCAAGTTAAATTAATCGATGAAAATTGTCAATTTTAGAAGTTTGGTCTATGTTGACGTTTTGGCCGATGTTTATCTCCAAAATAGTTGGTGGTTGAATTCAGTTAGCTGATATGAAAATCCTATTGAAATTTTAAGTCAATTGGATGAAAATTGAGTATTTTGACCTTTTGACCTCAAAAATGTTTTGGATGTTGTCGGACCACAAACTCTACCATTTGGTGAAGTTTCGTGAAGATCTGTTTAAAATTGTGATCTGTAGGGAAGTATAAGTGAGCGGACAGACAAACAAACACACACACCACAAACAAACAAACAAACACACACACAATCCGGAGTGAATGAATGAATGAATGATCGTTTTAAGGCCATTTCCACGCTAGGGTGGGGGTTAGCCTTGCGGGCCCCATGACAATCATGGCTCCCTGTTTGAGGCAATGTTTTTATGGCCGGATGCCCTTCCTGAAGCCAACCCTGTACTCCTGGGGGTGAGGAGGAGAGAGGGCAGTGCAAGGAGAATGAGGAAGAGAGTTTTTGATAAAGATAGCCACCCCACCACCAGGACGAGGCTCAGGTCTATCATACCGGAAGAGGGAGTAACCAGGAAGAGATATTGAGGAATCAGAGACATCTTGAAGGAGGAAAGTCTCTGTTAAGCAGATCAAGTCTGGATTGTCAGAAGCAACCTGTATGGAGAGATCAGTCAGGTTTGAGCGAAGGCCCCGGATGTTTGAGGTCCATACCGTTAAAGAAGAGAGAGGGGGAGCATCGGGTACAGGACAGGGGAGGGGAGGAGTAGGGTAAGATGAAGGATGAGAGGGGGAGGTAGGGAGAGCAGTTGATAGTGTGTCAGAGATTACAGAAGAGTTCCAAAAAAGGGAAGGATGAGGAGGATGAAAGGTTTGGTGGTGAAGGGATGAGGCAGAGTGAGGGGTTGTTTGAGGGGGGGCATGGGACAGTAGAAGGTTGGGGGGGGTGGAGGCATGAGATAGAAGGGAGACGAGGTGGGGAGGAGGCAACTTTGAGGAGGGGGGAGGAGGGAGAATTTGAGAGGAATGGTATGGGGGGAGATTTGAATGGGAGGAGTTGGGGGGGAGTTTTGAAGGGGAGGAGTGAGGCGGGAGTTTAGGAGGGGAGGGGCAAGGGGGGAGTTTAAGAGGGGAGGGGCAAGGGGGGAGTCTAGTAGTGGAGGGGCAAGGGGGGAGTTTAGGAGTGTAGGGGCAAGGGGGGGGATTTGGAGGGGAGGGGCAAGGGAGGAGTTTATGAGGGGAAGGGCAAGGGGGGAGTTCAGGAGTGGAGGGGCAAGGGGGGGGATTTGGAGGGGAGGGGCAAGGGGGGAGTTCAGGAGTTGAGGGGCAAGGGGGGAGTTTAAGAGTGGAGGGGAAAGGGGGTAGTTTAAGAGTGTAGGTGCAAGGGGGGGGGATTTGGAGGGGAGGGGCAAGAGGGGAGTTTAGAAAGTGGATGATTAATGAAAGACGAACATTGATAACAAATTGGGTTTGTTGTGATTTTCAAGTTAGCAATCCGATTCAGAACGATGGAGGAGGGATGGAATGAATGTGAATTTAGACCATGTAGTGAGGGAGACGTATAAGATATTGAATTTCTTTTTTTTGACGTGGAATGAGTTGGAGAGGAAATTGAGAAAAGCCTTTTAAATAGGAAGAAAAACAGCGTGTTGTAATATACCACTGAATAAACCACTGAAGGGGAAAGGTTAAACATATTTAAAATAATATTTAAACAGAACCGTGAACAATCTTATATGCACAAAATACCAACGGGGGGAGGGCCGAGAGGGACCACCACGAGTCACGTGAACAGGGCAAAAGGTGGATGGCAAGGAGATAATGGGGGCGGGGCGAAAAGCACCGCGATACACCTGGACAGAAAGTACAGGATGAAACAACGGCACACGTGGAGAAAGGAAAAAGAAATGTTTTTTTTTTTTGTTTTTTTTGAGGGGGGGTGGTGGGGTGGGGTGGGGTGGAGATTTAAAACGTTAGACAGAGAGTATTACGTTCGGTGTAGAAGGGAAAAACTGAGAGCCAAGCAAAACACGATGTAGGGGACTTAAGTTAACAAACACCGACAGGGGTACAAGGCCGCACACGAGGCGCAGAACAGGATTAATTAATTACGAGTTACAGGAAATTCAAACCAAAACTAACTATAAACAAACAATAAAGCATGGACGATAAAGTAACGAGTTGAAATTTGACAAACACACAAATGAAAAAATAACCACTTTGGATGCCCGGAGAGAAACCAAGCCTCCAGGTCGGAAGCTTCAACAACTAGGCCGTGTGGCCGCGCGCGGCACGAGATACTCGACTATTTTTTACAGGTATGAAAGATTAACCCCGATAAAATTTCCGAGGGACACTTAAAAGGTACACACACGTAAGATAAACAGTTTAGACAAGAATACAAATGTGACAATGACTTAGCTTCGAGCGTGCGCGAAGATCGTGGAACAGCTTCGAAAATCCGTGACCGCCCCGATCAAGATCTCGCGAGATCCTTGAAGTGATGAACATAATTGATGAACATAATTTTAAAAAAGAAAAGAAAAATAATTTTGCCAAGTAATAAACGGACCCAAATGCAATACCCTCTCCTCTGGCGAGGGTAATAACGAAAAATATAAACAAAAATCTAAGAGCTTTGAGCAATGTCGACTGGTTGCTGGAGAATAGCGCCCCCTATAAAACTGGATTTGCAAGGTCAAACCTCTTTCACATTTAATCTTATTTTAAAAGTAATTAGTTGTTAATTAATGTACCCCAGTGATGTAAACAAATCTGGTAAGTTCATACATATCTATTTGATGTCTGATATTGGCTCTCTTTAAAAACTGATACTCGCTGTCTTTAAAAACCATCAACATATTATTTATCTATATTCTAACCTCCACAGGCTTCAGCCCTGAGTAAAAACGAGTCTCTGAGCTTTGTGGTGACAGTACCTGAGCTGACTCTTGCTACCCTGCGCTCGCGAAGCGAAATGCAGGGTTAAGCATTCGGGTACATATGTACCCGAATCACTGAGGTATATTAACACACGACCAAAACAGATTTGGCGAAATTCCGACGATTTTTGACGAAAATATAACATTTGTGTCTGCATTTCAGTGAAGTAAAGTGTGTGCCGTGTCAGCATTTAAAAAATTGAAACGTGGCTCATTGTAAATAACTCAATCTGGGGAATAGGTGTTGTTAACGATGACATCATTGGTGCCATAATTATGACGTCATAATTCGACAGGGACAACGCTTAGTCTGATCAGTTTTAAATTTATTGAGCATGATCTACGCAGCAATTATTTAGAGAATATACATTTATTATGTCATCGCTCACTGGCAGCCATATCGGATTTAAAAAAAGGAAACGTTCAAAAATAGAAGAGTTGGCTCACACCAAGTTGACTGCGCAGGGTAAGTATTCCATGAATACCATCTCGTTCGTTTTGTAGTGGAGGATCATGACCCAGCTTCATGCAATGACTTTGTTGCTCAGTTCACACTATCTTTCTCCCGCCTGTGCAGAGGTAAGCAATGTGAGAATGTGAGCATTTACTGCCGATATAAAAATATTTATTTAAGGGCCTTGGGCAACTGCTGGTACATTGTGCTGCATTACTAACTTGGGAATTATTCTGGAACAAACATTTTTCATCCACATTCGTTTTCTCAGACACCAATAAACAAGAAGCCAGTACATGACATGCTGTGCATAAGCAGCAACTGAAAGACAAAGTTTTCCTTTTAAATGGTAGATGGCAGACGCCATTTGGCGATGTTCTGCGAAAGGAAGCTTGGTGATTGTAGTTTCACTATATGAGCCTGAAATGCTTTAATTTTTGGTGGGAAAAATCAACATTTTATATAATTGTCTTCATGATTTTCTTTCAACAAAGGTTAATCAAAATAGACAACAATAATAATAACTAGAAGGCATCTCAAAATGCAAAGCTTCTCTGCGGCCACTTTGTATCCGAACTAAACTTGATGAAAACAACAGTTAAAACAAGCCTGTTGTCATGGAAACTGTTGACATGTTGAAGCAGCAAAATCGATTGTTCTGATTTTGTGGTTAACCAATTCAATGATGCAATATGCAAATTTTGTTCAAATTTCAAGTCAATTGAATGAAAATTGATGCCTTTATGCAAACTTGACCTTTGACCTTTTCATATAAAAAACAATCAGCTGCTGGCTTTTGATTGCTGATCCAATTCAGTGACCCAATATGCAAATTCTTAAAATTTCAGGTCAATTGGATGAAAATTGAACATTTTATGTGGCGACCTTTGACCTTTTGACCAAATTATTAATTTGTCTTCTCCATATTCTCATAAGAGATTTGTTGAAAATTTAACGAAAAAAGCTCAAATTATACAGTTAGGCCTGGATAGACAGACAGACAGACAGACAGACACACACGCACACACAAAAGTGATTGCAAAACCATATCTTCCACTGTGCAGGGTATAGGCTAACAATAATAATTTTTTGCTAAAGGACATGCATCACTATTAATTGTGCATTGTGATCTAAGATTTTAATTTACATGGCAATAACCCAAAGCATCTACATATTTGTATGCAAATAAGTGTACAATCACCCGTTGATACCTGAGCTACCAACCAGTCCTGCCAATGTCCATAAACTCCTCAATCCCCAAAACTAAAAGGTGCCTGACGAATTCCAGTTTAACCTGATCTGCTGTTTGTGCTGCTGCTCACTTTCCAAGGAGATCATTCCGTGCAATGACTGCTTTCTGAGAATAATACCCCTTTCTTATTACTGCCCAGGGCCATGGATCCTGGTCTGATCACCTCTATTCTGCTGAAAATGCTTCTGCACCTATTTTGTCTCTAACCTTCACCATCTTAAACATCTCCATAAGATCCTGTCGTAATCACCTCCTTTCTAATGGAAAATGGCCTGTCTCCTTAAGCCACTCTTCCTAGATGAATCTAGCTAAACCGGGAATCCTGAATCCTCCATATACTGTATATAGCAACTACTCCATCCTTCTTCAGATGTGGTGACAAAAACTATACATATGATTCAAGGTGAGGCCTCACAAATTTCGAAACAGTGCGAACACTGTCTATTGAATTGTAATTTATCTCTGTAAACCCAAACTAAAACCCAATGAGCTTTACACCAGGTGGGTTGACTCAGCCTGTCATCTTTCTGAGGTTAGCAAAATGAGTATCAGCTTATTAGTACAGTTGGCACTGCATTGACATACTAAATATGCAATTACTTTGATGGGATTTATAAGACATCAGGAGGCCTTGGTCTTCATAAGTTCTGCGAACTTACACACCGCCTCCTCCACCCCGCTCATATCAACTACCACCCCCAGATCCTCCTCCTGTGTCACAGACTCCAAGACTGCCCCTCGCATTATGCAGTTCCTATTTTCATTATTTATTCATCAATTCTGCATGTTCTGAGTCCTTGACCTCTTACGAAGGGATATGGTATGTGAACTTCTGGCTGGTACAGAAGAAGACAAAGACTAATTGATGAAATTGATGTCTCATTTCCATAATGCACACACATCTGAACACGGTGATATTCTGTCCATTGTTCTTTTTCTGTCACAATATCGGTTTTTTGTTCAGTTTGTCTCTTCTTTCCAGGATCTTCTCTCCGTCATGGTGAAGATGATGAGAGTACTTCCAGTGATGAGGATAAAGAGTACCATGTGGGGCAGGTCGTGGTAAGCAAGACATTTGATTACCTTTTTCCAATAATTGCTTGGATTGGGTCAGTGATGCTTTCCTGAAATGTGCGACGATTATCAAAACGAGGTAAATCAAAACAATTTTTATGCCTCCACCGACGAAATCGCCAGAGACATTATGTTTTCAGGTTGTCCGTCCGGATGTCCTTCCGTCCGTGTGACCATACGTACGTCTGTGGATCCATCCGTGATAGGATTTCGTTACCGTGTTAACTTGAGAAGGGCTGAAGGGATCTTAGTAAAACTTGGTGCATGTATTATAATGACTTAAAAATGAACTGATTCGATTTTGGGGTCACGAGGTCAAAGGTCAGAGGTGATATTAGGTAAAAATCCTGTTACCGCAATAACATGTGAACCAGTGATGTGATTTTGACTGGAGTTGGAGCAAGTGCGTATTATGATGCAAAGATGAACTTATTCGATGTTGGTGTCGAGAGGTCAAAGGTCGAAGTCTGTGATAGGTCCATAACCTGAGAACGACTGAAGCGATCTAATTCAAACTTGGCACAGGTACAGTGCATTCAGAAAGTATTCAGACCCCTTCACTCTTTTCACATTTTGTTATGTTGCAGCCTCATGCTGAAATCGTTTAAATTCATTTTTTCCCTCATCAATCTACACTCAATACCCCATAATGACAAAGAGAAAACAGGATTTCAGAAAGTTTTGCAAATTTATTAAAAACAAAAAACTGAAATATCACATTGACATAAATATTCAGACTTTTAACTCAGTACTTAGTTGAAGCACCTTTGGCAGCGATTACAGCCTCGAGTCTTCTTGGGTATGACGCGACAAGCTTTGCACAACTGGATTTGGGGATTTTCTGCCATTCTTCTCTGCAGATCCTCTCAAGGTCTGTCAGGTTGGATGGGGACCGATGGTGGACAGCCATTTTCAGGTCTCTCCAGAGATGTTCGATTGGGTTCAAGTCAGGGCTCTGGCTGGGCCACTCAAGGACCTTCACTTAGTTGTCCCGAAGCCACTCCTGCGTTGTCTTGGCTGTGTGCTTAGGGTCATTGTCCTGTTGGAAGGTGAACCTTCGGCACAGCCTGAGGTCCTGAGCGCTCTGTTTCAGGTTTTCATTAAGGATATATCTGTACTTTGCTCCGTTCATTGTTCCCTCAACCCTGGCCAGTCCCCCAGTCCCTGCTGCTGAAAAACACCCCCACAGCATGATGCTGCCACTACCATTCTTCACCGTTGGGATGGTTTTGGGCAGGTGATGAGCGGTGCCTGGTTTCCTCCAGACATGACGCTTAGATTTGAGGCCAAACTTCAATCTTGGTTTCATCAGACCACAGAATCTTGTTCCTCACAGTCTGAGAGTCCTATAGGTGCTTTTTTGCAAACTCCATGCGGGCTTTCATGTGTCTTTCACTGAGGAGAGGCTTCCGTATGACCACTCTACCATAAAGCCCAGATCGGTGGAGTGTTGCAGTGATGGTTGTCCTTCTGGAAGTTTCTCCCATCTCCGCACAGGATCTCTGGAGCTCAGCCAGTGACCATCGGGTTGTTGGTCACCTCTCTTACCAAGACCCTTCTCCCCCGATTGCTCAGTTTGGCCGGGCGGCCAGCTCTAGGAAGAGTCCTGGTTGTTCCAAACTTCTTCCATTTAAGTATAATGGAGGCCACTGTGCTCTTGGGAACCTTCAATGCAGCAGAAATTATTTTGTAGGCTTCCCCAGATCTGTGCCTCGACACAATCCTGTCTCTGAGCTCTGCAGGCAGTTCCTTCAACCTCATGGCTTGGTTTTTGCTCTGATATGCATTGTCAGCTGTGCGACCTTATATAGACAGGTGTGTGCCTTTCCAAATCATGTCCAATCCATTGAATTTACCACAGGTGGACTCCAATCAAGGTGTAGAAACATCTCAAAGATGATCAAGAGAAATGGGAGGCACCTGAGCTAAATTTCAAGTGTCATAGCAAAGGGTCTGAATACTTATGTCAGTGATATTTCAGTTTTTTCTTTTAAATAAATTTGCAAAACTTTCTAAAATCCTGTTTTCTCTTTGTCATTATGGGGTATTGAGTGTAGATTGATGAGGGAACAAATGAATTGAAACGATTTCAGCATTAGGCTGCAACATAACAAAATGTGAAAAAAGTGAAGGGGTTTGAATACTTTCTGAATGCACTGTATGTTTAATGATTGAAAGATTAACTGATTAGACTTTCGGGTCAAGAGGTCAAAAGTCAGAGGTCATGCATGTTAAGTAAAAATGATGTTTGCTGCGCCAACGCTTGAACCAAGATTGGGATTTTGAACAAACTTGGTATGAGTATATATGATGCAAAGATGAACTGATGGGATTATGGCATCAACAGATCAAAGTTCAGAGGTCATGTCAGGCAGAAATGTGATAACTTGAGAACAGCTGAAGGGATTTAAAGTCAAACTTGGTACAGGTATTATAATGATGTAAACAAGAACTGATTAAATTTTGGGGTCAAGAGGTCAAAGGTCAGAGGTCCCTGTTAAGTACAAAATCTGTCAATGTTCTAACTTGCGAATCGGTGATGGGATTTTGCCTAAACTTGATATAAGTATATACAGACTTGGCATTTAATATGGAATATATATTTTTTCTTGACGGGTTTACTTTCTTAACTCAGTATATCAATCTGGTGAGTTTCTTTTACACTTTGGTGATTTATTTGTTAAAAGGGCCATGTCACTGATTGTCTGTCGCAGCAAGAAGTCAACAACAGGATTATATCACAGGTGGTGTGGCAAAATGTACGGACAGATGCATTTGACAATTGGCTTCACAGTCGGGTATACAAGGGTTGTTGCGTTCTGTATTCGTGGAAAACAACTGCTGCACGTCTCCAAAAGTTATTGCCGCTTCCTCTGGAGATGGTCCGTCAACTCGACAATGCTGTTTGTCATGGAGTGGTGGCTTTACGAAATTACGGCATGAAAGAACTTGCTATTGCTCGGCAGTATGGCATCACTCAAGGTCAGGTGTCAAATATCCTGAAACGAAATGCTCAGAGGGGTGTCCCTACTCCAATACCGAGGCCAGGACGTCCCCACAGAACCACAAGGAGGGATGATCGCCAGCTGCACCGGTTAGTCCGCAATGGCCGTACAAAGTCAGCTAATCGGCTTAGGGCTGAGTGGCAGCAACTGACAAATGTGCCTGTATCCAGAAGGCTAGTCAACCAACGACTGGTTCAAGCAGGCTATCGTGCCAGGCGTCCCCTGAGAAAGCCATGCCTGACCAGACAACACCGCTAGCGCCGATTGCAGTGGGCCAGAGAGCACTGTCAATGGCAGCCAGGACACTGGAATCACATGATCTTCAGTGACGAGTCTAGATTTCTGGTCTATCGTCAAGATGGCCGCGTCCGAGTGCACAGACAAGTGCATGAAGCCTACAACAAAGATTTATAGTGCCAAGAGTCCAAGCTGGAGGTGTTGGGGTGGCCGTTTGGGCTGCTTTTCATGCAGGGGCAAAACTGACCTGGTTGTTCTGAATGGAAACCTGAACCAGTTCAAGTACAGGGCCATTCTGGAAGAAACATTGCTTCCATTTGCTCATGCAGCCTTTCGAGGAAACTTTGTCTTCCAAGATGACAATGCACGGCCTCATCGTGCTCGCATGATCCAACATTTCTTGCTGACCGTGGTGTAGAGCATATGGAGTGGCCTGCCATGTCCCCGGATATGAATCCGATACAGAACTTGTGGGCAGAATTAACGCGTCAAATCGACCACTTGGACCAGTAGCCGACCTCTGTGCGTGAATTGCAGCAGGCTATTGTCACTGCATGGCAAGCGATTCCTGTCCAAACCTTGGCAAATCTCGTGAACAGCAGGCCTCAACGTGTACGTGCTCTTCAGAATGCTCGTGGGGGTTACACGAAGTACTGAACTGTAATTTTACTGTCCGTAATCCCAGTCGTAATTTAACTTTTGTTTTTGTTAAAAAAAAATTGGGCTCATGTGCAAAATAAAGAGATACTTCTGGAAAACGTACAGAAGTTTAACACAGTACTGTCCATGAATTGAGTTCGATATCAGTTTACATCACTTTCAAGGATCAATTTATTTGTTTTGAAATGTCAAATGTGGTTTTTGTTTCTTTTAAAGGTCACATTAACAAAATCTAGAATAATTTCAATATAATTCCAATGAACTTTTGGTTCTAAGACATCCTGAAAAGTAAGTTCACCCCCACAAAAAAAATATTCCATATTAAATGTCAAGTCTGTATAATGATGCAAAGTTGAACTGATTCCATTTTGGCATCAAATGTGAGAAATGAGGTGGATCTTCCAATTTGGTACGTTGCTGTATATTGTGGCATTTCTATCAGGCTTGTAAGTTCTGAAAATGTTCGAGAATCAAAGGCCTAATCGTGATCACAACAAAAGGCTTATAAAGCGACGTAAGAGTGGGGTTGAGGCGACGCAAGTATTTTACTTTAACACGTAACAGTACTTTAACAGTACTTTGTAACATAGCAGTAATTTGCGATGTCGTATGGCATTTGTATCAGTCTTGTAAGTACTAAAAACGTTCGAGAATAAAAGGTGTGGCTTATAAAGCAACGTAGGTGTGAGTTGGGGCGACGCAAGTCGGGTATTGCTCTGATTGCGTGACGACATAATGGGTGGTGTGACTCTATTTATTTATAATACCAATTATTTCCTCCATTTTAGTTCCCATGAGATATCTTACAGTTGTTTATGTGAGCTGCCTAGCCTGAGTTTGAATCTCAGACCAGCTATAAACTGTCATTCTTGTGTTTCATTGGCAGGGTGATTCATCAATGTGTGGGCCGTCCCTCAGATCGATGATAAATAAACTGGTCATCCATACGTCGGAATTAGTTGTAGGACATTAAAGATCCCACGGTGTTTTTCACAAAGAGGAGTCAAGCTATCGCTGGCACCCCTGCACACATTGTGGAACAACATTGTGGCCAAATATCTGCTCTGCCTGGAGTATGGGACATGAATATGATTATTATGATTATCGGGTTGATGTGAAATAATCACACAAAAATACGCAATTTGGTGTCTGTCTGATGATTTTTTGACTGCGATACATTCCGTAGTTACTTATCCAATCTCGACCAAACTTGACAGGATGACTGAGGATTACACAATAAAAGTTGCAGCGCATTAATTTGCCCCCTCCCCAAGGGGGGTTTCTCCCCCAAGTGGGGTTTTCCTGCCATTTCCGTCAATGGGGTTGTGTGTTGAGGTGTATATTGATGTTAAGTTAGTTTTATGGTGGCATTTTTTCCTCGGCAGCTTCTAATAACAAAACTAACGATAATATTACTAGCACTCGCAACGGTACCCGCCCTATGGGTGGGGCTTCAATTGGGAAGCCCAAATGAAAAGGAAAAATATCAGAAATTGAAGGCTTTAAAAATTTTAAACGATTCATATAAACATCCGTTGAATCATATCACGCAAGTCATCAAAATCTAAACAGTATCTTTAGAATTTCAATAAAAGCCATATCACTGTTCATATCGGTAAATATTATTCCATCGTGTTTCAAGCCATGATCGATACACGATGATCGTGATGATCGTGATGATCGTGATGATCGTGATCGTGAATCGTGATCGATAATCATGTTCACAATCGCTATGTCATGCGTACTCCCGATACGTGTACCAAATTCCCGATACGTGTAACTGTACCAAATCAACAGTTAAAAGGATTTTGAGCCGATAGCTGTTACGGCCTTGGCAAGATCGATGGAGACAGCGATCTGTTAACGTATTCACCGCCCAAATAGCTATGTGGAATTCTCTCATGTCGAGATTAAATGGTGTTTGAACTTTGGCCGGGGTCATTATTTACTTTTAATGTTGTTTCTTTATTAATGATGTTTATATTTGTTTTGGGTCGTCCTTTCCGCATATCTCATGGGATTGTAAGTTGGAGAGACGGCCGTGATGGCGGGGAGGGGGATGGAATTCTCTCAAGCAGGGATTCAACCCGTGTCCTTATAAAAGGTCTTGGTCCGAGGTCACCGAGTCCGATCGGTGCAGCTGTGCAGCGATCGGTGCAGCCGTTTGTGCAGCACCCGAGAAAACAACATCGTCACAATGAACATTATGTGGGAGTCCAAACCTGAGAATGCTGGAGACCAAAGCTGAAATTGGGAAAACTAAATAGCCTATTTTACTCCTGGAGATCCCAGGATTACCTACCCAAAATATTGTTGCGATCGGTTCAGCAGTTTTTACGGTACCTTTGAACGGACGGACAGACAGACAGACAGACAGACAGACAGACAGACAGACAGACGGACAGAAAGACAGACATTTGGTGAATTATAGTAAGATCATATTTATGTTATGACAAAACAATATTGATACTAATAATATCCCACCTCCCCAAGAGGTTTTTCCTCCTTGAGCAAACGTCGAGTCAACGTTTATAAATAGCTTATCATGGCATTTTCGTTGGAGCTTCGGCCTTTACCGGAAGTAAAAAAATATTATAAACCACAAACACATTTGATTATCTTTTTAAACAGTCGCTAATGCTGTTTATAACACCAAATTAAGAAATTTGGAGGAACCCCGACATCCGTGAAGTAAGTTTTACTTCCAGAACTGAGTGACGATCTACGGTACTCTAGCTACCCCACAAGGGTCATGTTATGTTGGGGAAATAACATGACCCTTCCTGACGCTGATGTGGCGGGCGTTTTTCATAGCGAACTTTTGAAACTCGCTCCTGCTGTTTACCACGAAACTGAAAGGGAGGAAGCCCGGGTTGTGCTCCTTTACCAGGCAGCTAGCTGGCGCTTGTCAAGCCAGCCGTTCCTTAACGGTTTGGAATGGAGTTTTGCTTAAACCACTTGGCGATCTCTCCACAAGAAACTTGGGAAATGAACACACACCCAATGTTTTTGAGACCCGACCATAGATCGATCGTCTGTTATCTTTACACCCCAAAGAGGAATGACCCTTCCTTCCTCTCCCATAGTGAGCGGGTGTACTCATCATTTAAACATGGCTTTATTATTACCCTTGCCAGAGTAGAGGGTATTGCATTTGAGTCCGTTTGTTACTTGGCAAAAAAAAAAAGGGGAAAAGAAAAACAAAAAAAAGAGCCCTGGTGTTGGGCTAACGGCTAGGGTGCCAGCTTAGGATCCTAGGATCCTGGGTTCGAATCCCGGTCGATCGCTGAATTAACACCAAGGGGGTTGACTCAGCCTGCCATCCTTCCGAGGTCGGCTAATTGAGTACCAGTTCACTGGTAATTCCCTGTTTGTCGTAAAAAGGCAACAAAAAGGGTTGGCGGCAGGAAGGGCATCCGGCCGTAAAACATTGCTTCAAAAAGGGGACCAAAAACAACAACAACCACGGTCCCCGAAAAAGGCCAACCCCCGCCTGCGGGGAAAAATGGCCTCTAAAGGTGGTTTTTTGTTTTTTTTTGTTACTTGGCAAAAAAAAAAATTTTCAACATGTTGATCACTCCCCAGTTTGTGTGTGTGTTTGTTTGTCTGTCCGCTCACTTATACTTGCCTACAGGTCACAATTTCAAACGGATTTTCACAAAACTCACCAAATGGTTGAGTCAGTGGTTTGACAAAATCCACTTTTTTCATCCACTTTCTTCAAATTCCTAAAATCCTCAATTTTCATTTGATTGACTTGAAATTTGAATATGATTTTCATGTCAGTGAACTGAATTCAATCACCAACTATTTCTGAGATCACCATCGGCCAAAAGGTTAACATTGGCCTGAGGTCAACCACTTTGTTTCGAATTTCTAAAATCCTCAATTTTCATCCGATTCACTTGAAATTTGAATGGGATTTACATATCAGCTAATGGAATTCAACCACCAACTATTTTTGTAATCAACATAGGTCACAAGTTCAACATAGGCAAAAAGGTCAGCCACTTTTTTAATATTTCTAAAATCGTAAATTTTCATCTGATTGACATGAAATTTGAATTGGATTTTCATGTCAGCGAAATGAATTCAACCACCAACTATTTTTGAGATCAGCATAGGCCAAAAGGTCAACATAGGCCAAAGGTCATCAACCATGTCAAATTGCTAAAATTCTCAATTTCCATCCGATTTACTTGAAATTTGAATATGATTTGCATATCACCTTACCGAAACCAACCACCAACTATTATTGAGGTCAACATAAGCAAAAGGTAGGCCAAATTTAGAATTATGCCAACATAGACATTGGCCAAATTTCTAACATTGTCAATTCTCATCCAATTAACCTAAAATTTGAAGAGGATTTGCACATCAGGTCACATAATTCAACCACCAATTATTTGTGAGGTAAAAGGATGCTCTCCTGAGTGCCATTCTACTTTGTTGTCTTTTGCCAAGTGTCGCTCTACGAGTGATTTTTCATTTGTGTGTTTGTTTGTCTGTCTGTTTGTCCGCACAGAATAAATATGATTTTCTCTGCAACTGTTGGTCCGATTAACAGGAAAGTTTCACCATACAGTGCATTCAGAAAGTATTCAGACCCCTTCACTTTTTTCACTGTGTTATGTTGCAGCCTTATGCTGAAATCGTTTAAATTCATTTTTTCCCTCATCAATCTACTGTTACGGATTCATCACTTCCGTTGTTGTGGTTCTCATCCACTGTAAACATTGGATGGTTGCATGTACTATTATTGTTATCGTTTAGGTGAAATAGAGATAATTGTTTTCAAAAGGTAAAAAAAGTTAGTGTTTTAAAAAGAAACCGGAAACCGGATCAGGAACCGGACGAAGAAGAAGAGGAAGAAGAGAGCGAAAAGGAGGCGGAGCAAGTGAGGTCGGAGAAGGAGCCGAGCTGCGTTGAGGTTTTGAGCAAACGCTGGCGAACGAGGGTCACGAGTGAACTTTGGGGTTTCCTGGGAAAGGGATTCCTGCGACAGAGTTGTGATCGTTGTGACAGATAAACCTGCGTGACAGGTTTTGCGGTTGATTCCGAAGAGAATCATTGGAGTGCTGTTACGTCTCGAGAACGGACCGTTGGCCATTTTGCCTTGCGCTTGATTTCGCATCGCTCCAGGTTTTTCACCTCGCTTCAACCATTTCAACGCATCCAGCCGTTAACGTGGTGTGTGTGTGTAACGTGGATTTTGAGTGTGAATTTGCGGTTCGCCAATTGGGAGCCGTTGAACGTCTATACCCGAAGCTGTGATTTCCCAGCCGCCTCTTGAGGACACTTTTGCCTATCTTTGGCAGTGTGACTGTCAACCGACCGGGATTCTGGTCTCGATACAACATCGTTCTGACAATCACTGGAGCGTGGATCGACTTTGGTTTGAAGCTGGGACAGAGACATTGGGAATGTTATTTTCGCTCACTTGGAGCACAGTGAGTTATATTGTACGAAATTGATGGTACCATCATAGGAATGATATATTGGTTGCACAATTGCTTAATATTATTATTGTACTGTTATTCTTGTGTGACCTTAATACAATACTTGTTTGTTGGTAACAATTGGTGTGGTTTCACCATTGATCTTTGACACACAGAATAACACATGTTTCTGCCGTGAATCCTTTCGGGGCTCGGAGGTACACCGTGACCGGGGTTTGGGGAGGAGCACGTAACACTACACTCAATACCCCATAATGACAAAGAGAAAACAGGATTTTAGAAAGTTTTGCAAATTTATAAAAAAGAAAAAACTGAAATATCACATTGACATAAGTATTCATACCCTTTGTGATGACACTTGAAATTTAGCTCAGGTATCTCCCATTTCTCTTGATCATCTTTGAGATGTTTCTACACCTTGAATGGAGTCCACCTGTGGTAAATTCAAATGATTGGACATGATTTGGAAAGGCACACACCTGTCTATATAAGGTCTCACAGCTGACGATGCATATCAGAGCAAAAACCAAGCCATGAGGTCGAAGGAACTGCCTGCAGAGCTCAGAGACAGGATTGCGTCGAGGCACAGATCTGGGGAAGCCTACAAAAAAAAATCTCTGCTGCATTCAAGGTTCCCAAGAGCACAATGGCCTCCATAATTCTTAAATGGAAGAAGTTTGGAACAACCAGGACTCTTCCTAGAGCTGGCCGCCCGGCCAAACTGAGCAATCTGGCGAGAAGGGCCTTGGTAAGAGAGGTGACCAAGAACCCGATGGTCACTCTGGCTGAGCTCCAGAGATCCTGTGTGGAGATGGGAGAAACTTCCAGAAAGTCAACCGTCAATGCAACAATCCACCGATCTGGGCTTTATGGCAGAGTGGCCAGACAGAAGCCTCTCCTCAGTGAAAGACATGAAAGCCCGCTTGGAGTTTGCAAAAAAGTGCCTAAAGGACTCTCAGACTGTGAGAAACAAGATTTTGTGGTCTGATGAAACCAAGATTGAACTGATTGACTTCCGTGTTTGCTCCGATTGCTCCGACTGTCGCATCGAAGAAGAACCATCTCGATGTAAATAAGTAGGGACCTGTCTGGCCGAATGTCGGATTAATTGTATAGTTGTGGTCATACAAGGATGATCGTGTGCTTGGTCGAGTTGGGATTATGCTAATTCCCCGGTGTGTCCAACCTGTGATCTGTCCTTTGTCCCTTTTGGCAATACATCACATACATTAGTTAGGCCCATTAAAGCATACACACCAATTCATTAACTCCCCTCTAACAATGACTGACCGGAAGAACCAACAGGAAGCCAGTTTGGGGCACCACCAATGGAGCCGCAGCCAGCCGCATCGTCAGCTTGCATGGCAAGCAGACATTGCACAGGCAGGCCGAGAGCCACGCCCAGGAGAGCTCTTGATTAAAAAGGGGGAGGGGCGAGCAACAACTAGACCACCAATTGGCAAAGTAGGAGGCGGACTTGTGATTGGTCGGGGTAGAGGCAGAAAGCTTCCCTGTGATTGGAGAGCAGGAAGGAGAGGGACGTGCCACACTGATTGGCCATTGACCGATGACACGACAGCCAATCGGTGCGTAGGGCGCAAAAGCATTACGAAGAAGCGGCGCGTTGATTGGAGGAGAAGCGCCGGTGAAGTGTAAAGGCGCGAAAGGGGACAAGGAAACGACGCACTGGTTGGTGGAGAGGAGAGCTGACGTCAGAAGACCGCCAGCAAAACCTCTCGCTCGCCGGCATTTTGAGCTCTTCCCTTTTCCCTTCTCGCTTTGGCTGCTTTTCCTGCCCGGACCTCCCTTCTGCTTTTAAATTTCGTTCCCGGTTGGACCTTTCCTTTGCAAGCCGTGAATTTACTGCGTTACGACGGACGTAAGGGAAACGTTGGAGCGCCGTCGATTTTCCTCCCTGTCTTTCACGGGTGAGCGAGGCTTGCCGCTGAGCGGGCTCGACCGGCGCGAGTGAGGCGCTCTGTGAGGCCTGGTAGAGCGTGAACACTAGAGCCTGGACGATTCCTGACGGACGCTACATCCAGAGACAGATATGCTTGCATACACAACACGACGAAACGTTAATTTTATTATCCTTTCCATTGTGTGTATTTGAAGTGAGGTGTGCGGTATCCCGATTTAGGACATTTATTTATCGGCGCGTTTCATTGCTCGCGGGTTCCGTAATAAATATTCCTTCTGTTTGTACATTTTACACGGTCTCGGGTTGACTTAATTTCCACATTCTCCCCCAACACTCCTGCTCGTGTATTGATCCGCCATTGAATTGGAAACGCCTCGTTAAGCTCCATTCCATCCGTGGACGCTCTGTCTTAACTGAGAGCCGTCCACTCGACAATATTGTCACGTCTCTGGCGATTAATATCAGCCGAGCCGGATGGTCGAACCAGCTTTAACTGTGAGGCGACCTCCCAATGATGACGGTTATTTTTGGTGCACACAGGAATGAAGAGATGTGAGATGTTTAACTGAACGGAACACACGGGTTTATTCCAAAACCACAACAAATAAACACGACAGTAAAATGCAACACAATGGTTTAATGAAAATAAAACGCGGATGAAATAAATGTTTTGGTAAAACTAACACCCAACTGTGTGACGCCTCCACACACTAATTCGCACAACACACACAGGGGAAAATAAAATGAAAATAAAATCCATTTGTGAGCCGGCCCTTATCTGTGTCCCAAATGGCCCTTTTGAGATTGGTGGCGGTGACGATGTTCAAAGCCTCCCTCGCGGGAAGCTCAAAATGGCGGCAGTGCCACTCGTCAAAGGCACTTGCTTTCGAGCCTGTGGCAAGCTCATGAGGATGGCCTCCTTTCTCCTCCACTGTCTCGCTCGCGGCCACCTCTGCCTCCGAAGAGCACCACAGCCACCAAAACCTCCCTCACGCTGGTCCAGAAAAACCGCTCTCCCTCGCGGGGATACCAAGATTATCAGCACACCGCTCTCTTTCAGCACACAGACCAAAGATGGCGAAGCCTTCTTCTTCGATCCCGAGCAGCAGACGCGCACTCTTCTTCCTCACTCCTGAGAGCTAATCATTGAACATCCCTCTCAGTTCGCCCCGCCCACATCCTATAGGCCAATCGCGTACCTCTGGGCGGGCCTGCCGGCCTTCTTCTCCGCCCATTGATTCTCCGCCTCCACTGGCCGGGTCTTTTGCCTTATTAGCTCCATGAGGGCAGGCTCAGTTCGGCCGGGATCACATCGCCGGCCCTGCTTGGCTTTTGCCAGGGTTGTTGCAATTTAAGGGTTGATTTACATGGCCCGCTCTGTCAGCAAAAACGTTAGGGAAAATTTACAGAGGGTGTGACGCACAGTGGAAAACTAACCTTAAACCCTAGAGATAATTAGCACGTCACCACCCCTCATGTGAAGAACATTTGAACAACCTTCAGCTTCGTTTTCTCTACTTATTACATCGAAAATCTCCTGCTCGTCACACGGTCCATGCTACTTCCTATAAAATTTTACCTCTCCTACGGTATTCTTTCACCTACCCCCCATAAACATAACAATATGTTAATGATGATGTCATAGGTGCCTCCACTATGACGTCATAATTCGACAAGTAAAAAACTTCATCCGATCAAGATGAAATTTTTTGAGCGTCATCTGGGGATAAATTGGGGGAGAAAAATAAAAGATGACGTCATTGGTCATGTGGTTCGGCCGCCATATGTGTTTGAACACATTAGCCTTAAAAACCACCAAAAACACGTCCTGGCGAGGGTCTGCAATCTCTGATTACTCTTTCTTGTTTATATTTCATTTCAGAAGCACTGTTGTGAAGCTCTGTTTGTGCCTTTGTTTTCAGGTCGAGATGTGGGAGGTTATCTCCAAAATTGGAGAAGGAAGTTTTGGATTCGTTTACAAAGCAAAGAATGTCATTTCCGCAAAAGAGGTACAAGCTTGTGATATACTTCCTGTGCCTTCATTTCACTTTCTGGGAGATGGAACAGCTCACGGGAGAGCGAGATAGAACACAGAACTGAACACGGTGGAAAATACAGATAGCTGTGACAGATACAGATAATAATGACAGATACATGACAGATACAGAAAATACAGATAATAATGTGTAATCTGTGACAGATGATGGTTGTGTGTCAGAAATCTCACCAAAAATAATGCGGAAAACCCCTTGATGCAAAGTTGAGGGGGCTTCTTCATTCCGACCATTGATTTTTTTAAAAAAATTTCCCCCAATTTACACTTTGATGCCCATCACTGCACACCCCCTTCTACTCCCTCATCCCTTGTACCTCAATGTTTGTCCTTCTTCCAATTCTTAACACTCTAATAGATTCACTTGTGGTGTGTTGATGTAATCGTTTACCTATTCCCCTTTTTATCGTCCGTCTATGTGAAGTTGTTTCTTTCTATAATTTATCTCTGACGTTGGCTTCAGTATAAACAGATATAATAATTGTACATCACCACACACCAATATCATATAAAACTGAACCACCTTTAAGAGGCCATTTTCCCTGCAGAGCAGGGGTTGGCCTTTTTGGGCACCGTGGTCCCCTTTTTGAAGCAATGTTTTACGGCCGGATGCCCTTCCTGCCGCCAACCCTGTTGGTCGCCTCTTGCGACACACAGGGAAGTACCAGTGAACTGGTACTCAATTTGCCGACCTCGGAGGGATGACAGGCTGAGTAAACCCCCCTGGCATTCATTCAGCGATCAACCAGGATTCAAACCCAGGATTCAAACCAATATTATATACTTCACTCATTTTCCCACATTGCAGCAGATGTTATATATAATACGATATATTGTCGCCTCTTTCAGGTTGCTTTGAAGGTAGCAAAATCTTTGGAAGATGGACCAATGGTAAGTTTGTCTTTATATTGAGATAGTGGTGTTTTTATCTGTTGAACTAACACAGTTTAACTTACCTCTGAACTGTCCTGGTAGAATCTTTGTTTGTGATACATTTTTGTCTCTTGGCCCCTGAGGCCGTGCGTCTCTGTGTGAGAGTTATAATCTTGTGGTTATTGTGATGGGTTGACTTAACCTGAATCCAGCTTTAGAAGGAATTTGTACAATTTTATCTTTTTTTATTTATTTATTTTGCAGATGTTGCATGAATCTTTGATAATGAGAGCACTAAATCACCCAAACATTGGTAAGTATGGATTTCGCTCAAACTTATTGAAGTTTGATTGTAATAGAATATATTAATATAATTGTAATATGAATGCTTAGAATGGAATGCACCTCTTTATATCAACTTCATTGAATTCAAGAAGGAATTTGATCATGTTAATATAGCAAGCCTGTGGAAACTACTGAGATCTTATGGAATTACACAGAAGATGATCACTCTAATAAGCAAATTCGATGAACACTTTTAATGCATTGTCATCATGTACACCTCCTTATCACAGTGGTTCCTGGTAGAGTCTGGGGTTTGCCAACGTTGTATTATCACCTATCCACTTTCTGATTACTTTCGACTGGATCATGAGGAACACCACATCAGATAGACCCAGAGGCATCCAGTGGACCCTTTCCATCCAACTTGTAAATCTGGACTTTGCTGACGATTTAGCTGTTTTGTCATCAAGGGACACACATTTGCAAGGACAAACTGACAGGCAAGCTAGCTTTGCCAGAAGGACAGATCTTAATGTCAATACCACCAAGACCAAGGTGATGAACATCAACACCGTACCTCCTGCATCCATTACTGTAAATGGAGAAGCCCAAGAGACTGTAGATTAGTTTACATACCAATGCAGTCTAATCAGCAAAGACAATGGAGCCAAGAAAGACATCAAGGCAAGACTCCAAAAAGCTTGTAATGCAATCGCTCACCTCCATTCTATCTGGAAGTCGAAGCAGTACAGCCTGAAGACAAAGACAAGACTTGAAAACGGCAATGTCAAGTCTGTTCTTCTGTATAGCTCTGAGTGCTGGCGGGTAATTAAGTCAGATATGGGCAATGTGGAATCTTTTAACAATGGATGCCTTGAAAAATCTGCTGAATCTTCCAGCGAAATAAGATATCCAACAAAAACTTGCATGAAATAATCGGTTGCCACAGCATTGCCTTTGAAATTCAGTGTCGCTTTTTCCAATGACTGAGCTACATGCTTCGAATGTCCCCTGACCGAATCCCCAATGTTGCATTCGGATGGACAGTGCCAGGAAGGAGGGAACCAGATAGGACAAAAACAACTTTGCGAAGGACTATGGTAACTGATCTGGAGGAGTTGGGTCTCTCATGGTGTGAGGCACAGAATGTAGCTCAGGATCGAGATAAATGACAAAAGCTTGTAGCCTAAACTTAAGACTACTAGATGCGAATTGCGATTCATACACACACTACCCAGATAAATGTTTACATACAAGATCATGAATGGTGATGGTGTCGGGATTATGTTGAGGCTCACCTGTTGACTACTTGTCATCACAAAAATGTGCATGTTGATCATGTTGTTTAAAGGTGTTTGACTTTGGGTAAGATTCTTATGCGATATTAACCGATGCTCCACTATCTCATTTCCCTTCAGTAAAGTTTGTCAACATCCTGATGAAACATCCATACAGGCACCGCATCGTCCTCGTTTACGAGTATGTGGAAGCAGGTGAGGTTTCTGACGTCATTTTGCTGAAAATCCACTGTTTGTGTCTATCAAGTCCATCTTTACTTGAGTAGCTAAATAGGTTAATAATTAATAAACATGAATTATGATATCCTGATTGTTGGACCATCTCTTTCAGTTCTGGGAAATCTCAGTTTCACTCTGTCACTCCGGCACGATTGTAAAAAACAACCAACTGATGTTTTTTCCTGGTCAAACACAGGAAGTGGTCTGGTTTCTTGACTTTATAGGCTTCACCATCAGCATGATGTGGATCACATATCAAAGCTGTCTTCCAAACTGAGCTGCAGATTCCATCATTCCAAATAATTCCTTAAACTCATAGTCCACACGGTGTCTGTGTTGTCCAATGGAGACCTTTTGAGAGCTTTATATTTCACAGGATCCAGGAGACCCCGTTTGTGATTGGGCTACCTCTCATTTAGGTGATGAGATGACAGCATCACAAACTGATTTGGTTTCTGTTAAATAAGAAGCTCTCAAAATTATTATTATATCATGTGATGAGGCTGAAACACATTGCCAATTCCTCACATGGCAGATGGGGTGGCTCATCTCATTTATGCGAACTGTCAAAAGGTAAAGTTTCTTGGAAGAGACTGATAAGTCTCCCTTTCCTTCACGAGCCTCGATTCAGTATACAAAAACTACACAAGTTCCTCCAGTAATCCCCTCTTGGTTAAACTCAAAGTGCACACTTCACACACACCTCCACTTTTTTGTTCCTCGTTTCTCCAATTTCTGCAATTGCCCTCCGGAAACTATTCAATCACATTCTCCCTTCGAAAACTTAATACCAGTTCCCGCTTCCGGTTCCTCCAGCGAGGAAGCGTCCTTCCGAGCTCGCCACGTCATCAAAGAAGTATTTTCGCAATCACATTTTTGTCAAATTTCTACTGGTTATTTTACTGTTTATGTGTTCACTGTGTTTTTCTAGTTAGATATTGGTTTGTATTCGTTCAAACTTGTGTGTAATTAGTCTTTTTGTTGTTCGCGCCGTGTGTGGGGACTGTCCCTCTAGGCTTCCCGTCGTGTTGTCGGTTCACCAAACCATCGTGTTGTTCATCCCTTACTTCCTCCGAACACCTTACACTTTGTTTCGTCTTAAATCAAAAAAAAAAAAAATCCAAATAATAATTTCCTTCTCTCCTCACGGCTCCCTCCCCCGTGCGTGACCACCCCCTTTATCTCCTTTTCCTTCTACCTCTCCACGCGCTACTCACCTTTCCAATTCTCGTTTTCACCATACTCATTCAACCCTTTCTCTTTCTTTCTCAGATCCACGCCCTCACTTCAGGGAATTTACCCAGATAGTTTTCATTGTTTTGTTTAAAAATGTTTGAACTGCCCCTTGCAGTCCTTTACTGAGTTGTATATTACAACACACTCTTTTTCTTCCTCTTTGAAAGGCTGTCTGCAATTTCCTCTTTAAATCATTCCATTTCAAGAAAAATTTAACCTTTTACTGTTCTTCCTTTCTACATTCTCGAAACTCACCTTCATTCCACCGTTGCTCTAACATTTTCAAACGGATCTCTGACTTGAAAATTGCAATAAACCCAGTTTGTAATAAATGTTAGTTTTTCATTTATTGTCCACTCACCCCTCTCCTCCTAAAATCCCCCCTCACCCCTCCCATTCAAATCTCTCCTCTCACCCTCCCCTCCTAAACACCCCTCGCTCCTCCCTTCCTAAACTCACCTCTCACCCCTCCCCTTCAAAACTCCCCCCTCAACCCTCCCCTTCAAAACTCCCCCCTCACCCCTCCTCTTCAAAACGCCTTCCTCACATCCCTCCCCCCCTCACCATTCAAATCTTTCCCCACCATTTTTCTCCCCTCTCACCCCTTCTCCTCAAAGCTGACTCCTCCCTGCTTCCTCTTCCTTCCAACTCATACCTCCACCTCCTCCAACCTTCTACTTCGCTCTGCCCCCCACCCCCTCAAACAGCACCTCACTGTGCCTCATCCCATCACCAACAAACCTTTTGTCCTCCTCATCCTTCCCTTTCTCCAAGCTCTTCTGCAATCTCCAAAGTGAAGTTCTCTCTCTCTCTGTTGTGAAAGTAGAGCCAGAGACCTCGCAGGAAAGGAGGCTTTATTGCAATCGACCATGTTTATCTATACATAACACAAGCTCATAACAATAAGTCTACATGATACAAACAAAGCATCCCAATACATTTAAAATGAGGCAAACTACTAAGCAGCAAATTAATAACTCTAACCTCGCTCTCAACGAGTCACAGCAGCAAATATGGCAGTCCCCCACTCTCACAGCTGGTTACATATGCAAATCCGCCCATCTCCACAGGGACCGCCCCTGCCAGACAGTTAGGTGTATCACGCCAGCAACTGGCTTTCCATCGTCCAATTCATCACATTCTCCCTCTCTTAAGAATACCGCTAATAGGAATAATCAAAACCGAAACGAGTCGGAGGTTGACACAGCCTGCCACCGCGCGTGCGGTACACGCCGTCATCTCCATAGCCCCCGGTGCTCAGGATAGACTACTCTTCGTCACCCGGCGATCTCCTATCAGAACCCGGCAAGTCCACAGCCTGAGGCAAAGGAGACATGATTTCGTACTGCGAGGCAGCGTCACCCCCAGTAGCCTCGGCAGGGCTCGAGTCCGGCCAGACGGGGGTAGTCGAGTCAGCTTCTGTTTCGTCCATCTCACCACAAGGTGCTAGATGCCATGCGGTACCGTGGTTTGACAGCTGTCGGCCAATCGAACGTGCGCTTATTGCAGATTCGCTTCCAGTATGTCTACACGGTCAGCAAGCGGTTCATATTTGCTTTGACGAATCATGCATTTTAGCAGCGCAGGTCTAGGCTCAGCTAGCCACGAGGGTAAGGGATGAGCGCTTGAACCGCCACGTTGGTACCAGAAGAGTCTCTCATGAGGAGTGGCATTAGTGGAGGTGCACAGCAGGAAGCGGATCGCATGCAGTGCTTCAGGAAGCACCCGCTCCCACATGGTCGGGGCAAAGCCACAGGTACGCAAGGCCATCATGACAGCCCTCCAGATAACACCGTTGTATCTTTCAAAATACCCATTCCCTCAGGGGTTATAGGCGGTGGTATGGCTGGAGGCGATGCCACACTCAAGGAGAAATTGCTTAAGCTCCCGAGACATAAAATCAGTCCCACGGTCACTGTGTATGAATGCCGGATACCCGAATATCAGGAATAGCTGCCTAAAGCAGCGGATCACTGACAGGGAAGACGTGTCAGCGCATGGAAATGCGATCGGGAATCGCGAGTTCTCGTCCACTATCGTCAGCATGTACCGATTACCGGGCAGAGGCCCCTTGAAGTCGACATTCAGGTGCTCCCATGGTCTACCGGCCTGTATGAGGGTACCCACCGCCGGCTGGTAGAAACTTGGTTTAAGTTCCGTGCAAATCCTGCAGGTCTTGCATAACTGACGTATCTCATCCACGGAGAAGGGTAAGTTCTTACTCCTAACAAAGTGGACCATGCGCGTCATGCCAGGGTGACAGAGCGCCGTGTGGATATTCCGCAGGTCGCCAACAGTCATCCCCGCACAGACGGGCCTAGACAGTGCATCACCCATGTGGTTGTGCATACCCGGCCTGAACTTAATTTCAAAGCAATAGTCAGCCAGTTATATGCGCCACCGAGCAATCTTGTCATTCTTTATCTTTTGAAAATGCTTCCCATCATACATGAATGAGATGGACTGTTGATCAGTTATCACTGTGAAGCACTGTCCTAGAAGGAGGCGTCTCCACCTGCGGATCGATTCAACCATGGAGTACACCTCTTTTTCTATAGAGGAGTGACGTCGCTCGCTATCAGTCAGTGTCCTTGAGAAGAATTCCACTGGTCGGCCACCCTGACTCAATGTCACTGCGATTGCGCAACCGGACGCATCTGTTTCTACCACAAAAGGAATTGTTCCCATCGATTGAAGTTACGACCGAGCTGGCGACGTCCCCTTTTAGTTGATGAAACGCTGTCAGTGCGGCCAAGGGCAGCGGGAATGTTTTGCATTCCACAAGGGGTCTTATCTTCTCTGAGAACTGTGGGACCCACATGCTGTAATGGGCGAATAGTCCCATTGTGCGTCTTAAAGTCGCACCGTCAACGGGAGGGGCAAGGTCGAGTAGGGCCTGGAGGCGTGCTGGATCGGGCCTTAGCTCCCCTCCAGACATCGTGTACCCCAACAGATTTATGGTTCCCATAGAATAGATACATTTCGATTCATTGAAGGTCAGTCGGTATTTACAAGCCACTTCCAAAAACCAACGCAAGTTCGAGTCGTGGTCCTTTTGATTCCAACCGCAAATGGTCACATTATCAACATACACGAATACGTCTTTCACTTGTTCCTTTGCCAAAATCTCGTCTATAGCTCTCTGTAAGCACGACACTCCGTTCGTAACTCCGAACAGAATTATACGGAATTGTTACAACCGCAGGCCAGACTTGTAGGCCGTATAGGGTTGGTTGGCAGCGCGTATCGGAATCTGATGATACTCACTTCTTCAGTCGAGCGTGCTGAATACTCTATACTGAGATATCGCCCGAACCATGTCCTCCATTTTGGGTAAAGGGTATGCATCAAGTTGAGTGAATCGGTTAATAGTTTGGGAGTAGTCTACGACCATGTGTTTACGATGGTTCGGGCTGTCGACTACCAGCACTTGTGCGCGCCAAGGTGAACGGCTGGGTTTGATTATGCTTTCGTGCAAAAGGCGTTTAGTTACAGCGGCTATAAAGATAGCATCTGGCTGGGAATACTTTCTACATTTCACGGCGACCGGGTGGCAATTAGCAGTTAAGCTCGGGAACAGTCGAGGCAGGTCGGCAGCTATCTCGGCAAGGGCGCAAACCGGGTCCGGCTCTGTACCCATGGACAGAGTGTGGGTGCCGCCAAACTGCATCTCTAAGCGTTTGTGTCGATTCAAAAAATTGTGACCCAGGAGGATGTCGGAGCAGAGGTTATGGAGGACGAGCAACTTAACATTACCATAAGTAACATCGTTCGCAACTAGCTCAACCACACACACTCCACGCGCTTGCTGCCATAGGGCGCCCGACGCCATGTACATGCGCTGTGTCGAGGCAGCTGGAGTCCACCTGAATCACTCCACGAGACGAGGGCTGATGTAGCTCCGATCGCTCCCAGTGTTGACCAATGCTTCCACCGATTGGCCATTGATTTCGACCGGCACCAAGACACGAGCGAGGCCGCTCGGAGCTCTGCGGGTTCCCGTCGACAAGCGCGCGCCCACGAGCGTTGCACGCTTGGTCTTGGGCGCAGGACAGATTTTGGCGAAATGTCCTCGCTTCCCACAATTATGGCACACCGATTCCCTAGCAGGGCAACTTGAGCGAGGGTGACTGCGATTGCCGCAAAAAAAGCATTTGACGGTCTGACCAGCGGGCGAGGTCAGAGCAACCGTGCTGGGCTCGTTCACCTCCTCATCGGAGCTCTCCTCTCGTAATGCCCGATGAGCGGCAGATTGAGTAGGCGCTCTCCCGGCGTCAGCTTCCAGGTCGCCGCAATCGTGTATACGTGTTGTGTCGTGAGCATTAGCACTCGCAGCTGTAAAGGGCCGACCATAAGAGTCAGACATGGCCTGAGCCAACTGTAACCCATGGCCTTGGTCGAACGCCGTTTGGAAATCCAGCGTCTTTCTCGAGCAGCCTTTGTCTGATGGCAGAACATTGCAGACCCGTAATAAAGGTGTCACGGATCAGATCATCGGTGTACTGCAGAGCTGTACAGTCCTGAATCGCGCAATCCTGAGCCAGCTGTCGAAAAGCCTGGCCATACTGCGGCAATGCGGCATGGACTCCGAGCTGTCCTGCTGGCGCGTTGCCAATAAGTGGCGAGCATACACTGTGCTGCGTGGTTTTATGTAGAGGGCTCTCAAGGTAGCCACAGCTTCGTCGTACATCGTACATCGTACATCGTACATCGAGCGATGTATCTATAGATGACATGAGAGGCATTGCTGGATGATACATCGAGTTTCTGCGCCTCCGTAATGTCCGGGACGAGTTCTGTAAAAAGTCTTAGAGAATTGAGCCAGTGATTCAACTGCTCACCGGAGTCCGGGCATTCGGATCTCCGGAGAAGCACTCCAAGCGAATCAGCTTCTCCATCCTTCGGAGGTCGTCTCGAGGAAGATTGCAATAAATTGTTGTGAAAGTAGAGCCTTAGACCTCGCAGGAAAGGAGGCTTTATTGCAATCGACCAGGTGCATCGACACATAACACAAGATCACAGCATTAGTCTACATCAGGGGTCAGGAACCTTTTTGACTGGGAGAGCCATAAAAGCCAAATATTTCTAAATATATTTCATTGAGAGCCATATAGTATTTTTAACGTATAATAAATTAAATATGTCTTACTTTTAATGCGACTTCTGGTGCTGCATGGTTTTGCTGATGGCCTTGTAGTCTGGTTCATACGTGGTGAGGTTGAGCTTCATGCAGGCGTTGAGGCTTCCATCAGTTAAACGTGAGCGTAGGTTGGTCTTAATGTTCCTCATATGCGAGAATGACTGCTCACATGCATATGTAGAGCCAAACATGGTCAATAGGGCAATACTCACACGCTGCATTGTGTGGTATGTCACAGGAAGCTCGTTCCAAGTTTTAAGAATCAGCTGGTCTTCAGGTTGAAGATTTTTCATTTCTGTCCACTTGTGTTCCCTCGCCAGCTCTGCTCGCTGTCGCGCAAGACTTTCCAACTCTCCATTAAGTGACTTGAACTTACTCATCCACATGTCTGATGCCTTCAGGTCAGCAACTTCCAGCTCAAAGTCTCCGATAGAGACCCCGGGGATGCATGTCAGGTCGATTTTGTCCACTGCACACTCATGTGGATGAGTGATGAACTTGAAAAGACCAGTGCGCGCACGAAATTCTCCAAAACGTGCTTTGAATGACTGCAGGAGATTGGACGTAAAGCCAGCTAGCTGCTGGAGATCCAGATGTTGAGTGGAGTCACTTGCTAAGCATGCATCTCTAAATTGTTGCAGTCTTTCAAAGTGCAGAAGACGACCTGTTTCCATGTCCCTGAGAAAGACTTCCAGCTTGCTTTCAAATGCAAACACTGCTTGTTGAAGGGATGAGATTGTATTTCCAATACCTTGCATTTTCACATTGAGCTGGTTCAGATGGCCAGTTATGTCCACGAGATAGTGAAACTGCAGGAGCCAGTCAGTGTTGTCTAGCTCAGGATGCTTGACGCCTTTCATTTCAAGAAAAGTCCGGATTTCATTCAGGCAAGTTGCAAAACGGCTGAGCACCTTCCCCCTTGACAACCAACTCACGTTGCTGTGTAAAAGCAGACCGGGATAATGATTCCCAACTTCTTCTAACAGAGCTTTAAACTGGCGATCATTTAAAGCTCGGGCAACAATAAAGTTGACCACTCGAATGACCAGCGACATCACCTCACCAAGCTCCTGGCCACACGTCTGAGCGCAAAGCGCCTCCTGGTGCAGGATGCAATGAAAACTTAGGATGGCTCTCTTTTCATGTTCACGGAGAAGCGCTACAAATCCTTTGTTCTTCCCCAACATACAGGGTGCACCATCAGTACAGACAGAAATAAGTTTATCCATCGGTAGTTTTTTTTCTTTAGCAAACTCCATGAAAGACGTGAATAAATCCTCTCCTCTTGTTGTCCCTTTCATTGGCAAAACAGCCAAGCTTTCCTCACGCAGTGTGTCACCTGCAGCATACCTGGCAATTATACTGCACTGAGATAGATGGCTAACGTCTGTTGACTCATCTAACGCGAGAGAAAAGTATGTCCCGGCGTTTATGTCCTTAATTTGTGTTTCCTCGACTTGATTTGCCATCATGATGCTACGATCGTGCACAGTTCTTGCTGACAGGGGCATGTCTTTTATTCGTTTGATTATCTTGTCTTTATTTGGGAAGTCATCAAACAGTTCATTGGCCACATCAAGCATGAATGTTTTGGCATACTCGCCATCTGTGAATGGCTTTCCATTCCTTACTATTGCCAAAGCACCCGCAAAGCTAGCGGAATTCCCGTCACCTTGCTTGGTCCACACACGTAGTTGCTGCTGACTCGTCTGCACTCTCCGCTGTAGCTCCTCGCATGCCCTTTTCCTGCTGTCCCCCGCTGGATATTTCGATGCAAATGAAGCATGGTGCGTATCGAAGTGCCGCTTTATATTTGACCGTTTCATCGATGCAATTTTATCATTGCATATTAGACATACCGCAGATCCTGCTCTCTCACCAAATGCAAATTCCTCTGTCCACGCAGCCTGGAATGCACGGTAATCATCGTCTTTTTTTCTTTCGCCATCTTTTCCGTTACAAGGGTTGAAGCGGATAAACTAGTTGGCTATCTGATAAAATTGATTTCTTCACCTTTACAATGACGCGGACATGCTCGCGAGCCATTGGTTCCCGACCCGACCCACGGGTGACCCGTGGCCCGTGAAATTTATCTTCAAAACTAATTTCTGTTTACTTTAAAATGACACAGTATTATTAAGAAATATCACAAGTATTTTAAAATCAGTTCCAAACTGATTTTTTTTTTTTTTTTTTTCAACTCAAAATTGTCTGGGAGCCATATGCCGTCACCAGAAGAGCCATATATGGCTCGCGAGCCATAGGTTACCGACCGCTGGTCTACATGATACAAACAAGGCATCCCAATACATTTAAAATGAGGCAAACTACGAAGCAGCAAATTAATAACTCTGACCTACACTACCGGTCAAAGGTTTTAGAACACCTCAATTTTTCCAGTTTTTATTGAAATTTATGCAGTTTAATGTCTCAATGTACTCTGAAATTAAACATCTTACTATAATTCACCAAATGTCCGTCCGTCTGTCTGTCCGTTCGAAGGTACCGCAAAAACTGCTGAACCGATCGCAACAATATTTTGGGTGGGTAATCCTAGGATCTCCAGGAGTAAAATATGCTATTTCGTTTTTCCAATTTCAGCTTTGGTCTCCAGCATTCTCAGGTTTGGACTCCCGCATAACATTCGCGTTCGCATAACGTTCATTGTGATGATATTTTCATTGTGACGATGTTTGTGTTCACGGTAGTGTTTGACGTGACGGTGTGAACGTAATTTCGTAATGTTTTTCGTTTTTATTTTGGTAATCGTTTAATGAACGTTTAATGAACGTTTAATGAGCGTAAGAATGAGTGTCATGAAATATAAATCGTTTAAATAATAATTTGCGCCTCCCAATTGAAGCCCCGCCCCTAGGGCGAGTACCGTTGCGCGTAGAACAATTAAACAATTGGAGATAAAAAAAAAAATCATAGAATCATTTTGTTTAACAAAATTTAATTTTAATTTTTGACTCAGCAAAGTAGCCACCTTTTGCAGATATAACTGCCTAACACACTCGTGGCATTCTTTCTACAATGGAAATCAAATATTGCTTGGGAAGTTGATGCAAACAATTCCTACAGATGTCCCAACCTCTGCTGATTACTTGATAACAAACCCCTGTCTGTGTAAAAGCAGTATTGGAGCAGACTGTTATTACACCCTCTGAAGTATTATTTGGACAATATTGCACTGCAGGAAGTCGTATATTGCTATCATAATGGCAAGAAAAAGGCAATTAAGAAAGGAAGACAGACAGACCATTATAACCCTTAAAAGTGAAGGTCTTTCCTTTCGAGAAATTGGAAAGAAAGCCAAGGTGTTAGTGAGTACAGTTTCCGACACCATCAAAAGGCACTTGGAAACTGGAGGAAACTCTGACAGGAAGAGGTCTGGCAGACCCAAAGCCACAACAGAATCAGAAGACAATTTTCTGAGAGTCAACAGCTTGCGTGATAGGCGGCTCACAGGACAACAACTTCAAGCACAGCTTAACACTGGTCGAAGTAAGCAAGTCTCAGTTTCAACTGTGAAGAGAAGACTTCGAGCTGCAGGCTTGACAGGTCGAGTGGCAGTAAGAAAGCCATTGCGAAGATGGCAAAATAAAAAAAGAGGCTTGCCTGGGCCATGAAGCACTGCCAGTGGACTACTGAAAACTGGAAGAAGGTCTTTCAGGACCGATGAATGAAAATTTGAAATCTTTGGTTCATCACGCAGGGTTTTTGTATGCCGTCGAGTCGGTGAAAAATGGTTCCTCAGTGTGTGACACAAAATGTCAAACATGGAGGAGGAATCGTGATGGTCTGGGGCTCTTTTGCTGGATCCAGAGTCGGTGACTTGCACAGAGTGACTGGCACCCTGAACCAAAAGGGCTACCACAGCATTTTGCAGCGCCATGCAATACCCTTTGTTATATGCCCAGTTGGTCAGGGGTTCATCCTACAGCAAGATAATGACCCGAAACACACCTCCAGGCTGTGTGAAAACTACCTTCGAGGAAAAGAACAAGACGGTAGGCTTCAAATCATGGAATGGCCAGCAGTCTCCAGACTTAAACCCCATCGAGCTGGTTTGGGATGAACTGGACAGAAGGGTGAAAGCAAAGCAACCTACAAGTGCAACACATTTGTGGGAACTTCTGCAACAGTGTTGGGAAGAACTTCTCGAACAATATTTGATTTCCATTGCAGAAAGAATGCCACGAGTGTGTTCGGCAGTTATATCTGCAAAAGGTGGCTACTTTGCTGAGTCAAAAAATTAAATTAAATTTTGTTAAACAAAATGATTCTATGATTTCTTTTTTATCTCAAATTGTTTATTTGTTCTATGCTTAATTTCAGAGTACATTGAGACATGAAACTGCGTAAATTTCAATAAAAACTGGAAAATGTGAGGTCTTCTAAAACTTTTGACTGGTAGTGTATCTCTCAACGAGTCAGAGCAGCAAATATGGCAGTGTCCCACTCTCACAGCTAGTTACATATACAAAACCGCCCATCTCCGCAGGGACCGCCCCTGCCAGACATGTGTATCACACCAGCAACTGGCTTTCCGTCATCTGATTCATCACACTCTCATGCACAGATTTATCCCATCTCGTCTTCAGTTATCATACTCTTCCTCCCGTCCATGGTACACTGAATCTCGTGGTGAGGTAGTTGCCCTGAAACAACATGCCTTTGCCTCCTGGAAGGCAAATCCAACTGAAGGTAATCTCAGTTCCTTTCACAAAGTTTGGAACAAGTGTCTTTCCCCTCAGGTGGGCCAGGAAACAATATCTATCTACTCTCAAGACTGAACTCTCAAACCTGTATCCCTCCTCCAAATCCTGGTGGCATCTGGTCAAATCTGTTTCTGATGTTTGTTCCCCTCCCATAGGGGAACTCATTTACCTCAAACCTCACTCATTTGAGGCCTCACTTACCTCAAACGGATACACAGCTGACACTGCACGTGAAAAAGCTGAATGCCTCAACTCTGTGTTTGCCTCCAAATCTTCTGTCCCAAACCCATCTCTCTCTGTACCCACCTTACCCAGTTGAATGCAGCCATTCCTGGATCTGTTTCCTTCTCTCCTGACAAGGTGAAGTTTCTGCCAAACCTAGACTCTGATTCTGCAACTGGACCAGACGGCATCAGCCCACAGCTCCTAAAATCCTGCTCTGCCGCTCTATCTAACCCTCTCTCTGTTCTCTTCACCCTTTCTTTTTCCCAAAGTCATCTTCCATCTTCTTGGAAAACAACCAACATTGCCGCTTCACACAAAAAAGGTGCAAAAACAGATCCTTGCATCTACAGACCAATCAGCCTACTCCCAATAATCAGCGAGGTCATGGAATCAATCATCACTTCTGACATCAAATCCTTCATCTTCTCCAATGGCTTGATCTCTGATCATCAATTTGAATTCAGACCAGATCACTCTACTCTGGACATGCTGCTTCTGCTATCTCAACATGGATGAAGGTCCTCAATGCCAAACAGGAAATCAGAGCGGTCTCCCTTGACACATCTTGTGCCTTCGATACGGTCTGGCACCTCGCCCTGCTCACTAAACTCTCCTCCTATGGTGTCCATGGAAACCTCCACGCATGGCTTGTAGACTTCCTCTCCAGTCGCAGTCAACATGTGGCCCTGAATGGAATTCTCTCATCTCCCCCTTCCTGTCCAGGCTGGAGTTCCTCAGGGCAGTGTTCTGGGCCCTGTGCTTATTCTGATCTTCATTAATGATCTCGCTGCCTCTACATCTCTTTGCTAATGACTCCACTCGCTGCCGCTGCAGACAGTCACGTGAAAAAGTAAGTACACCCCTTGTAAAATTTGACCTTTTCAATATATTTCAATATACAGCTATTTGATCTTCATTTCAACAATATTGATAGATAAAGGTGATATAATATAACAAATATCATGAAACATTTACATTTTGTAGTCCATTGTATAACTTAAATAAACATAAATGCAAATTTCGCATGTGGAAAAAGTAAGTACACCCTTGGCTCGAATAGGTGGTATTGCCCCCTTTGGCAGAAACAACCTCAAGTAGGCGTTAATTATAACTGTCTACCAGTCTCTGACATCGACTGGGAGAAATTTTTGCCCACTTCTCCATGCAGAATTCTTTCAGCTGTGCGATGTTTGAGGGGTTTCTTGCATGCACAGCTCGTTTCAAATCGCCCCACAACATCTCGATGGGATTTAGATCCGGGCTTTGACTTGGCCATTCCAGAACCCTCCATTTCTTTCTTTTCAACCATTCCTTGGTGGATTTACTGGTATGTTTGGGGTCATTGTCATGTTGCAAGGTCCACCTTCGGTTGAGCTTCAACTTTCCCGACAGATGGCCTCACATTATCCTCAAGCACCCTCTGGTACAATGAAGAATTCATAGTGGATTCTATGATGGTGAGCTGCCCAGGCCCTGATGCAGCAAAGCTGCCCCAAACCATATTTCCACCACCATGCTTTACAGGTGGTATCAGGTTCTTGTGGTCAAATGCTGTCTTTGGTTTTCGCCAAACATGTCTTCTGGTACTGTGGCCAAATAGCTATACCTTTGACTCATCTGTCCAGAGCACATTGTTCCAGAAGTGCTGGTCTTTGCCGAGGTGTTCATTGGCAAACTTTAGTCTTGCCCTGATGTTCTTTCTGGACACCAAAGGTTTCCTCCTGGCACACCTCCCATGTAGATCAAATTTGTGCAGCCTCTTTCTAATGGTAGACTCGTGCACTTTGACATCAACAGTGGCAAGAGCTACTTGTTGGTCCCATGATGACATTCTGGGGTTCTTAGAGACTTCTTTCAGCATCTTGCGGTCTGCTCTCGGGCTGAACTTGCTGGGGCGGCCTGGCCTGAACAAGTTGGCAGTTGTTTGGAATCTTCTCCACTTGTAGATGATCCTGCGGACAGTCGAATGATTGATTTCAAATTGTTTGGAGATCTTTTAAAATCCCTTCCCATACTTGTAGGCATCTATAACCTTTCTGAAGGCCTCAGAGAGCTCTTTTGATCTCGGCATGGTGACGCCGCACACTTCAACAACAAAGAGCAAACCAAACTAAATGTTTGAGGTTTAAATAAGACAGGTTCCTCCAGGATCCTCTCTAACGATGTTCTAATCATTTGCACCTGAGCTGGTGCACCTGATTCTAATTTTAGGTATTTGAAGTAGTGATAAATATAGGGGTGTACTTACTTTTTCCACATGCAAAATTTGCATTTATGTTTATTTAAATTATACAATGGACTACAAAATGTAAATGTTTCATGATATTTGTTATATTATATCACCTTTATCATCAATATTGTTGAAATGAAGATCAAATAGCTGTATGTTGAAATATGTTGAAAAAGTCAAAACCTTACATGGGGTGTACTTACTTTTTCACGTGACTGTATCTCAACCCTCACATCTGCAGGCTGCAGCCTCTTCACTCTCTGCAAACTTGGATAAAATCACAAACTGGTCAAACAAGTGGAACATGTCTTTCAAACCTGACAAATCTCACACTCTCACGATGTCTCTCCGAAAAGACCATCTGGACAACCCTCCCATCTACTTTCTCAGCAATCCTCTCAAATAAGTTCAGTCACTCGAGCTTTTGGGACTCACTATCTGCCATGATCTTTCTTTGGAAAACCACATTTCCAAGCTGGCCTCCAAAGCCAGTCACCGACTGGGCATCCTCCGTCGTGCGAAGTCCTTCCTGGGCACTTCTGAGCTCCTCACCACATACAAAGCTTTCATCCGCAGCTCAATGGAATACTGTTCTCCCCTCTGTGCTGGTGCTATTGCCTTCCACCTAGCCCGGCATCACGCGATTGAAACCAAAGCATTCAGAATCATTGGTATCTCCTGCGATGAAGCTGATTCTGAGGGCCTTTCACTCGCTGACCGCAGGCAGGTTGGTGGTCTTTCTGTGTTCTACCGAATCCTCTCCGGCCTTGCTTCCCCTGCTCTGTCTGTGCTCTGTCCCCCAAATATTCCTGCAGGTTGCACAAGATCTGACAGCAACCCTCTTCTGGTGAAGCTGCCAAAATCAAGACTCTCTGCTCACCTTCACTCTTACATTCCTTTTTTCTCCAGCCTGTGGAACAAACTCCGACACTCTCATCAATCCCTCCTCCCTCCAAGTCTTTAAAGCAGCTGTTTACCACCATGTCTTATCTTCCCCCATCCAAAACCTTGATCTTTTCTACCCCTGTTAATACACCCCAAATCCACATTTTTTAATCTCAGACTTCATTCCTGAAATTCCTAGTGGTGTCAACTTGTTTTTACCATGCACCCCTCCACCCTCCCCCCAGCCCGCTTCCTTCCACAGATCTACCGACGTCTCTGTTCTCTGCTGTGGTTGTGCTTGTGTACTTTCCTATCTCTTTCCCCTCTTGTCTCCCGCTCCCTTTATTGTATGCTTTATGTGTCCGTGCATGTTTTCGTGTTTAATGTGTTAGCTCTTACGCGAGCCTCGATTCTGTATATCAAAAAAAATAAAAAATACAGGTGATGCACCACCCATCTCATATCACCCTCCGCCTCCATCCTTTCCTCAATATTTTTTCTTTCCCCATGAACCCTCTTTTCATTCTACCCTTCACTTCCAGTGTCCTGTGTTTGCCCTCCCCCCCCCCCCCCCTCTCTCTCTCACTCTCGCTCTCTCTCTCTCTCTCTCTCTCTCTCTCTCTCTCTCTCTCTCTCTATTTCTTTCCCTCTTTCTTTCCCTCCTACTTGTGTCCAACGGTGGCCCTCTATCACCTTGCTCTTCCATGACCTTTTAATTTTTATCTCTATCATTTTGTGTTTATTTTAACAATGAAACATTCAAATCTTCAAAAACAAAACAACTTTTCCTCTACTCGTTTCTCAAAATGAAAAATCTCATTGCCTTGCGCTTGTGTGTTGCTGTTTGATGTGTGCAGGTTCCCTCCATTCCCAAATTCCTCTTCTGAGGAAACGTACAGAAAGACAGTTGTGGTTTCCCATGAAGCAGGTGAGCTGAAGTTGGTTTCAGCCTCAGTGTGATGTTTCTGATGTGGTTTGAAATAGGACAGAAAGAATTGCACTCAAAATTGTAAAATCTTAACAACCACAATCTGTGTCCATGTTTGAATATTTCATCTCCCCCTTCCCCCAGATGGCTTATGCTTTTGAGTACATGCACTCCCGGAACATTGTGCACAGGGATATAAAGGTAACCAACTGCACCATTGCAGACCATGATACGTTCTGCATTGTCCATAAATGCTGTTCTTCCTCAACCTTCCCCACCATATTCAGAATATTGCCTTACTCACAAAAGTACCCGGCTTCGCCGGGTAACACTGAGTCACTTTCTGACGGGAATATGAAGAGAGTGGGGAGGAGAGGAGGGAGGGAGAAGGGGGGGGAGGGAACAGAGAAGGGAAGGGGTGGGAGAGGAGAGAGAGGAAAGGGGGAGCAGGAAGGGGAAGAGAGAGGAGGCAGGGTGGAGGAGAGTGAGAGAAAGAAGGGAGGATTGAGGGGGAAAAGGGGAGAGAGGAGGGAGGGGGGAAGAGGGGTGCGGCAGTGAAGAGGGGGAGGAGCAGGGAGGAGAGAGAGAGAAGGGAAGGAGAAGTATTTGTAGGGGAGGAGAGTGATACCTCACCACACGACGCTGCGCTATAAACTCCGGTCAGGAGGGAGAGCTAGGAGAAGGGTGGGAGCGAGAGGTGTGTGGAAGGAGTGCGCAGCACTTTATTAGGAGGGAAGAGCGAAGAAGGGACAGAGAGAGTGGGGGTGGGGTAGAAAAGGTTACGGGGAGAGGGGGAATTGGCAAAGAGAATGATGATGCACTGATAATGATAGGTTATGATGGCCGGAAACTCTTAATCTGAGCAGTCTTAACTCTTAACTTTTAGCAGTTCTGACTGCTAAAAAGCGTTAATTTGTTCTCCGGGTGTCCTGGGACGTCTCCAGGTGGACAGCTCAGATGAAGTACACCAAACACAAAAACTGCAACCACAAAGATTTACCTTTAAATAGTCTTCTATAAATGTGAAAATCAAGCAGCAAATCAGCGAAATGTGGAAACCACTGAGAGTAGACAAAATGTCAACTTTACACTTGCAATGATACAGTTCGACATGTCGGACATTTCATTTGAGTTCCAACCACGAAATTTGATTTTTTAAATTTTAATAAACACATTTTATAGGTATATTAATATAACTATCTATTAATACAATGAAAGTATATCGCACAAAAATGTTAGTCAATAAAAAAATGGGTATGTAAAAACAAAAAGGGAGCTCTGTCTACTGTAATGCCATGGCTTGCAAAAGCAGCCTGAATCTAAATATCTATAAAGCTCAGTTGACTTTTTGCTCCACCAAATATCAGCGAAACGGAGTTGAGTAAAAGGGTGAAAATTCTGCAGATGCTGTGACAAATAACTACCTCTGTCGGTTTGAATGTTTGAAAGAGAATAGACGTCCGGATCAATTTTTAAATTAAATTTTAATCCCGATTTACATATTTTATATATATAAAAGAAAGTTTTTGTTTGTTTGTTTGTTTGTCTGCGCACGCTAATCTCCTGAACGGTGAAAGATAGGAGGAAACTTCTAATGCAAAAAATGTCGGGACGGCCCCGGGAAGGTGTTATGGGCTAGGTGGCGAGGCCGGTCAAGGCCACCTCGGCTGGGCTGGGCCCATTTCGCAATTAAAAGCTGAGCTGAATTATAGTAGTCAATCGTCTACGGCCGTGAGTAAAAGCTGAATTATAGTAGTAAATTCATTCAAAAAGAACTTAAAATGTTGGGATGGGCCCCGTGAAGGTTATAGGCCAGGTGGCGAGGCCGGTCGAGGCCGCCTCGGCCGTGCTGGGCCCATTTCGCAATTAAACGCTGAGCTGAATTATAGTAGTCAATCATCTACGGCCGTGAGCAAAAGCTGAATTATCGTCGTAAATTCATTCAAAAAGAACCCAGGCAACGCCGGGTGCTTTCGTCTAGTGTATATAGTCACGTGAAAAAGTAAGTACACCCCATGTAAAGTTTTGACTTTTTCAACATATTTCAACATACAGCTATTTGATCTTCATTTCAACAATATTGATAAATAAAGGTGATATAATATAACAAATATCATGAAACATTTACATTTTGTAGTCCATTGTATAATTTAAATAAACATAAATGCAAATTTTGCATGTGGAAAAAGTAAGTACACCCCTACATTTATCACTTCTTCAAATACCTAAAATTAGAATCAGGCGCACCAGCTCAGGTGCAAATGATTAGAACATCGTTAGAGAGGATCTTGGAGGAACCTGTCTTATTTAAACCTCAGACATTTCGTTTGGTTTGCTCTTTGTTGTTGAAGTGTGCGGCGTCATCATGCCAAGATCAAAAGAGCTCTCTGAGGCCTTCAGAAAGAAGGTTATAGATGCCTACGAGTCTGGGAAGGGCTTTAAAAAGATCTCCAAACAATTTGAAATCAATCATTCGACTGTCCGTAAGATCATCTACAAGTGGAGAAGATTCCAAATAACTGCCAACTTGTACAGGCCAGGCCACCCCAGCAAGTTCAGCCCGAGAGCAGACCGCAAGATGCTGAAAGAAGTCTCTAAGAACCCCAGAATGTCATCACGGGACCTACAGGTAGCTCTTGCCACTGTTGATGTCAAAGTGCACGAGTCTACCATTAGAAAGAGGCTGCACAAATTTGATCTACATGGGAGGTGTGCCGGGAGGAAACCTTTGCTGTCCAGAAAGTACATCAGGGCAAGACTAAAGTTTGCCAATGAACACCGAGGCAAAGATCAGCACTTCTGGAACAATGTGCTCTGGACAGATGAGTCAAAGGTAGAGCTATTTGGCCACAGTACCAGAAGACATGTTTGGCAAAAACCAAAGACAGCATTTGACCACAAGAACCTGACACCAATTGTAAAGCATGGTGGTGGAAATATTATGGTTTGGGGCAGCTTTGCTGCATCAGGGCCTGGGCAGCTCTCCATCATAAAATCCACTCTGAATTCTTCATTGTACCAGATGGTGCTTGAGGATAATGTGAGGCCATCTGTCGGAAGTTGAAGCTCAACCGAAGGTGGACCTTGCAACATGACAATGACCCTAAACATACCAGTAAATCCATCAAGGAAAGGCTGAAAAGAAAGAAATGGAGGGTTCTGGAATGGCCAAGTTAAAGCCCGGATCTAAATCCCATCGAGATGTTGTGGGGGGATTTGAAACGAGCTGTGCATGCAAGAAACCCCTCAAACATCACACAGCTGAAAGAATTCTGCATGGACGAGTGGGCAAAAGTTTCTCCCAGTCGATGTCAGAGACTGGTAGACAGTTATATGAAACGCCTACTTGAGGTTGTTTCTGCCAAAGGGGGAAATACCACCTATTAGAGCCAAGGGTGTACTTACTTTTTCCACATGCGAAATTTGCATTTATGTTTATTTAAATTATACAATGGACTACAAAATGTAAATGTTTCATGATATTTGTTATATTATATCACCTTTATCTATCAATATTGTTGAAATGAAGATCAAATAGCTGTATGTTGAAATATGTTGAAAAAGTCAAAACTTTACATGGGGTGTACTTACTTTTTCACGTGACTGTATATAAACGCATGTTGTCTGTGTGTGTTCGCGTTTTATTCAGAGATGGCTGAACGGATCTTCATCAAACTTTCAGAGGTTCATCAGTGAGTGCCTGGGAGTGTTTTAGGCAAAAAAAAAATTGAAAAAAAAAGTTCGTTTTTTTGGAATTAAAAAAAAATAAAATAAAAATAAATCGCTCGATAGTGCCGAAGCCTTTCTAAATGAATGACAGTTATATACAAGTACACATTCACATAAATAAATACAAAACAATTACCAGACATTTGAATACAAATAAATCAAACAATTCCAGAAGTGTACGAATTTGGTAGTATGGCTTCTTCTTCTTCTTCCTGATCGGCATCACACTTAACTCAGAAACGTGAGCCACATTCACTCAGAAACGTGAGCCACATTCACTCAGAAACGTGAGCCACTCCCCTTCCTCTCCTGCCTCCCCCCTCCCCTCCTCTTCCCCTCTTCTCCTCCCCTTTACGATATAAATTCTCTGTAAAAGAGCTTCCACTTCTGACTGCTGGCATTTGCAGTTGACACTTGCAGAAAACACGCGTTGGTACGAAGTCGGGTCCACCCCCAGCCGTTGTCGCAAAGCAGCCAAAATCCTCCCTCCTCCTCTGATTGCCACGATCCCCCGGGCTTCTACCACGCCCCTTGTGAGCGCATATTGCTCAAAGCGCAGCCACCTCCACCGACAGCCCAGGGATAGAGAGAGAATGCAACTGCTCGCGATGAAGCCCAGACAAAGAGAAGAGAGAAAATGCGGTGCTTTGCCTTTTTACTCCTGGTGCTGTAATATTCGATGATGACGTCACACTCACTAATCAACGAGCGCCACCGAAGTCCATGTACCGCAAAGTCCATGTACCCTTAAAAAAAAAAAAATTTTTTTTTGTTTGAATCACAAATATTCCTGGGAGTTATGCGAATCCACCGCCGTTGGATTTATTGAAATCCGTTAATCCGTTCTCAAGTTATAACACGACAGACAGACACGGCTCCTTTTATAAAATACTAGAATATAAGACCTGTCGCTTTGCTGACGGAAATACCAATCCTTACTGTGATGGCTAATGTACGGGGAGAGAAAAAAAAAAGGATTCCTGGGAGATCCTGCTCCCCGTGCAAGGATAACCAACGTCATGTGTTGGCATTTGCAGTTTTGACACTCGTGTCCATGTACCCATAAAAAAAAAATTTGGATCACAAACATTTCCGGGAGTTACCCGAATTCACCGTAGTTATATCTATTGAAATCCGTTAATCCGTTCTCAAGTTATAACACCACAAACAGACAGACACGGCTTTTGGAATATAGATTTTTTTTAATTTCAATAAAAAACTAACCTCAGAAGGAGAATGACAGCCTTGCTTAAATAAATGAATATATATACACTTAGTTATAAGAATCACTGATATGGTAAATTTTGTCAGATTTCACTCCAGATTTGGATATTTATTTAGTCTCCAGGATCAAATCCTCATATCTGAATCCAGATTTTGATGATATGCTTCAATTATATTATTAAGTTAAATAAAAAAAGCAAACCACAACAGGAGAATGACAGCCTCGCTTAAATAAATGAATATATACACTTAGTTACAAGAATTGCTAGATATGGTAAATTTTGTCAGATTTCACTCCAGATTTGGACATTTATTTCGTCTGCAGGATCCAATCCTCATATCCAAATCCAGATTTTGATGATATTGTCGTGTCGCCCCCTGTAGTGAAGACCTCAGGATGACAGATGACCAAACGAGTTTTAACTCCGAGGCGTACACCCAACTATGGCGGTGCTGTCTCTTTATGGCGCACAATGGAAATGGAGGTCCCTGGTCTTATTTGAATGGACGGCCACGGCGACGGTTTATCCGAACCACGAACAAATATACGAGACGGACAAATCAACAAATGAAATGTAACAAATAATGGTTTAATGAAATTAAATGAAATGTGGGCAGAACAAACCGAACGGTAAGGCAAACTAAGATTTCTAAATGAGGGACCCTCCTCACGGGCTCGTATACAAAACAAGGGGAAAATGAAAGTAAAAATAAATGTGCATGGTGCGGTGGCTGGTACTTAGCTCTGGTTTCCCTCACATGACGGTTTGTGGCTGTCACAGGTCCCGCGTCCCTGCGCGGGAAAACACGCGTTGGCACTAAGTCGGGTCCACCCCCAGCCGTTGGCGCAAAGCAGCCAAAATCCTCCCTCCTCCTCCGATTGCCACGATCCCCCGGGCTTCTACCACGCCCCTCGTGAGCGCATATTGCTCAAAGCGCAGCCACCTCCACCGACAGCCCAGGGATAGAGAGAGAATGCAACTGCTCGCGATGAAGCCCAGACGAAGAGAAGAGAGAAAATGCGGTGCTTTGCCTTTTTACTCCTGGTGCTGTAATATTTGACGATGACGTCACACTCTCACTAATCAACGAGCGCCACCGAATCGTCCCAACCAATTGTCCTTTGGGGCGTGGCCTCACAGCCATTTTTGGCGCCCATAGAGAAGATTCGAGCTGGGTGGTGTCGGCGTGTCTGGATCCGGTGGGAAATTATGTTGTTTTTAATTAGGTGACGAGTGTGTGGCTTGCCGAATGTGTTTTATAACAACCAAGGGAAAAATCACAAGGGAAATTACACATGGGGAATTTGTCCACATGCCCTAACTAATTAGAATATCTCCACCCCTCACATGGAGACACATAAACGACCTTACACGAACATCCGGTCCTAACTTAAATACATCGAGGTGGCTTCTTCGTGACATACAGAGTACGCTAAACCTTCACAGTTCTATCTCACCGGAGGTATTTCATTACCTACCCCCATACACATAACAATATGCTGCAATTATGTAATGATAATTGATCATGTTTCCAAGGCAAGGCACGTTTGAATAGAACGAAACAAAATGGCGGCTAAAGAACCCAGGCAGTAGGCTGAATGGCAGTGGGCTGACCAAGATGGTGGGCCGCCAAATTGGTAAGGCTTTTTCGGTGTTTTTCTTAGGAACACCTTGTTAATTATCTTCAAAAATGGTGTTATAACACACCCAAACACACAGTTTTCATCATTGCAATCTGTTGGAGGTCCAGGTGTATGCATGCTAAGTTTGGGACCACAAGGTTTTATGGTTTTGGAGTTATGGAGGAGATGGTGGATGGATGCACACTGGCTTTTATTATTACAGATAAGAGGTCTAACACTCTGCTCCTCGTGGGTCGATCGACAAACTGCATTAAAAGGCAATCCTGGACAAGATCACGAAATTCCTCCTCTGCCCTTTCCCCGTTTCTGAACCCAGTCTGTCCCTGGCAAATTAATATCACCCACAATCAGTACTCTTCCCTCACCACAATCCATTCTGAATTCTTAATGAACCTTTTAATCTCACTCTTTCTTCACAACAGGAGCCTGATTATACGTGCCTAAATAGTCTCCCATCCCTAATCTCTATCCATACAGAACACTCTTCATTACTTCCATGCTTCATATCGTCCTTTTCTCTTGATATAATATTGTACTTTACCTAGATTGCGACACTTCCTCTGATTTTCTCTTTCCTTTCACACCTCTTCATATCTTGTGGCCTTCGATTCCTGTCATTTAGCCAAACAAAGTCTCACTTCCTGCAACTCTATCGTTTATACTCCTCGCTATCTACTCTCGCTTCAACCTCCTCCATATTATGTAAACGCCTGACTGGCAATGGTAGACGATATTTTTTCAAGTTTTCTCTTTCTGGAATGTTTTTTTCCTGCCTGCCCATCGCATTTAAATTTGCATCTTTCCTTTATCATAATTTGACACCAAAGGTTTTATGTTTTTTAACATTTTGATTTCTGTTTACTCTCCAGCTAGAAAACGTGCTTTACAGCAATGAGGGGATTGTGAAGATCATCGACTTTAACCTTGCCACATATTTCATATGTGGTAAAAAAATTTATGACGTCTGTGGCACAGAAGGCTATATGGCACCAGAGATCACACCATATGGCTACGAAGGTCCCCCAGTCGATGTGTGGGCACTTGGCGTTGTGTTCAAGAATTTATTTCTTGGACTTCAATTTGATGGACGTAACATTATTGAAGTGAGTATTGTTTGTAATGGTGTCGTAATCTGAATGTGGTGTGAACGAGATGCTGATGCTTAGGGTGTCTCGAGTGTTTCACATAGTGTCTTGAGAAGGTATTCATACCACTTGACGTTTTTCACATTTTGTTTTGTTGCAGCCTGATTTTAAAATGGATTAAATTTTTTTTTTTCTGACCAACACGTGATATCCACATAATGTCAAAGTATATATATTTTTAAATATATTTTTTATAAAATAATTAAAAATGAAAAGCTGAAATGTCAATAAGTCTTAACCTTTGCGATGACACTCCAAATTGAGCTCTTGTGCATCCAATTTCCTTTGATCGTCCTTGAGATGTTGACACAACTTGATTGGGGAACACCCGTGGCCAATTCAATTGATTGGACATGATGTAAAAAGAAACACATCTTTCTACATTCGGTCCCACAGTTGGCAGTGCATGTCAGAGCAGCAACGCTATGATGAAGTCCAAAGAAACTGTCCGTATAACTCTGAGATAAAATTTTGAGGAGGCATAAATCTGGGGAAGGTTATAAAACAATTTCTCATGTTGAAAGTTCCAAAGAGCACAGTGAGCTCCATCATTAGGAAATGGAAAGAATAGGAACTACTCAGACTCTTCCAGGGTAGTCCCTTGTTGTCCAACCAAACTGAGCAACCTGGCAAGAAGAACCTTTGTCAGAGAGGTGACCAAGAACCTAATGAACACTCTGACAGAAATACAGAGTTCCTTGGCTTAGAATGGAGACCCTGCCGGGTGGACAACAGTCCCTGCAGCACTTCACAAATCGAGGCTCTATGACAGAGTGGCCAAATGTAAGCTACTCCTGAGAAAAACGCAAATGACAGCATGCCAGGAGATCACAAAAAGGCACTTGAAAGACACAGAGCATGAGGGAAATGATTCCGTGGTCTGATTAGACAAATATTGAACCCTTTGGCCTGAATGCGAAATGCTACGTCTGGCAGAAAAACAAGCACAGCTCATCACCCATCTAAGCCCATCCCTGCCATGA